>NC_133324.1:672083416-672196128 GCF_042186555.1 Aquarana catesbeiana | reverse complement strand
ACAAATAGAGCTTTCTTTTGGTGGTATTTGATCATCTGTGCGATTTTTATTTTTTGCGCTATAAACAAAAAAATAGCGTCAATTTTGAAAAAAAACACAATTTTTTTTTACATTTTGCAATAATAAATATCCCCAAAAAATATATAAAAAAACATTTTTTTTCCTCAGTTTAGGCTGATACGTATTTTTCTAAATATTTTTGGTAAAAAAAATCGCAATAAGCCTTTATTGATTTGTTTGCGCAAAAGTTATAGCGTTTACAAAACAGGGGATAGTTTTATGGCATTTTTATTAATAATTTTTTTTTTTACTAGTAATGGCGGCGATCAGCGATTTTTATTGTGACCGAGATGTTATGGCGGACATGTCGGACATTTTTGACACATTTTTGGGACCATTGTCAGCCGTGCCATTCTGCCGACGTAAATGTACAGGAGCCGGTCGGTGCAATGAAATCTGTCTGCAGCAGGATCTAATAGTGTTCACATCACACAAAGTAAATAAAATCAATAATGATCCCGCGCTACAGCAACAAAGTTTTATAAAGTCCAAAAAGTGATGAATAAATATATCAATAAAAAATAAATTAATAATCTAAGGACACGCAGAATAAATAATAATAATAATAATAAAGAAGTCCATGTAGTGTTAAAAAATCCTCTTCTAATCAGGTATCTTTCTAATTACGGTTTTTCCAAAATGCTTTCATAAATAGGCTAGGTTATCCGCAAATCCTTATGGGTAAGAGATAAATACAATCCAGAAAACGAGCTCCCAGAACTCTCACCTCAATTCCTTGGATCATCAGCATGTATCTCTATTGAAAGATCCTTTCTGCTATTCCGACAGCTGCCACCAGGGGGTCCTCCGTTCCAGTATATGTTGTACCTATATGGATGGGGGGGGGGAAGGCCTCCAATAGTGTAGTATGTCAGAAAAAAACAGCTAGTTTTATATATGTATAATAGGTTGGACTCTTACATCAATAATAGGTAAAAAAAAAAGCTTAAAATTGTAACAGTGTGGTGTTTGTATGCCGTTCTCACGTCACTTCCTGTATTCAATCGACTTCCACTTCCGGCCACTCCCTACGTGTTACGTCATCACGTGACTTCATCAGGGAAACCGGATTGGCTGCAGTGGATTTGTTTATTAATGGTGAACCCGGAAATGGAATTGCGGCCATTTTCTTATAGCCCGCTATATCAAACAACCGGGGCCATTTTCTTATAGCCTACTGCATATAATAGATGCGGCCATTTTGCTGGTCATCGAGATAAAAACATTCTATGGTGACAATACTAGACTCGGAGCTCCATATAGTAATGGAAAGGGAGATTAAAGCCGAGCTAATTTCAGTGTTCATGTGACATAGTCTGACTCCCTCCGAGAGATATAGACTACTTCCACTGTTTAGGATTCGACTACAGATACTAAACATTTTTTAAAATTAAAATTATACTATGGATTAAATCCAATCCTATAGAAGACACGTAAAAAATATATAAAGTAATCAAATGAACTAAATAAATAAAATAGATGAAATAAATTCTAATAAATACAACAAAAACAAAAATTAAAATTAAAATAAAAATAAAAAATAAAAAATAATAAATAATAAAATAAAAATAAAGATAAAAATAAAGATAAAAAGGACTGAACCTGGATAAAATCATGGAGTCCAAGACTAATAAAGTGTATAAAGATACTTATATGTACCTTACAAAAGTGGTGGTTAATAAAAAAATTTAATAATACCTAGACAAAATTAATAAAATAGAGGACGGGATAAATGTAAAATATAATTTGTAATTTGGTTGTCGCATACCGGAAATGAAGTGATTACTGCATCCTGAGCTACTAACCGTATAATTCATCAATAAAATCAAAATTAGTATAAAGCTAGGATATATGAAATGAAAAATTACTGAGAAAGCAGTTGAGATCAAATTCTACGTTTAGGCCTTCAGGTGTCAAACTTTTCATAGTGTGTATCCACCTCGACTCTTTTTGACTAATAGTCCTGATCTTATGGCTGCCCCTCCATGATGCATTGTATTTTTCAATACCCCAGAATTGTAACTGGGATGGATCTCTGTTGTGAACTGCAGCAAAATGTCTAGAGACATTATGTTTGGGGAAACCATTTATAATATTTTGGATATGCTCTTTTATTTTAACTTTAAGTGCCCTTTATTCTTCCTATATACTGTAAGTTACAGCTACCCTGAAGGCAGTACACCACTCCCTCCGTATGGCAGCCTATGAAATCTCTAATTTCATAGGATTGACCTGTAGTAGTAGCTGTAAATTCTGACCTCTTTTGAAACTTTTTTGTGAGGCGATACGCGTAACAGTTCCTATACGGAAAGAAGCCTTTCCCAGAGAAAAAAGTAAACTTTGTTTTTGGGGGAGGTTCAATTACAGATTTAACAATCGTATCTTTCAGAGTGGGAGCCCTTTCATATATGATGTTAGGTGTATCTGGCAGGATATCTTTTAGATCTTTATCATTCTTTATTATATGCCAGTGCCGTTTAATAAGTTTAGCCACTTCCTTGTACTGGACATTATAGTCCAATATCAGACATGGGGCTTCATGTTGATGTGTTATCCTCCTAGGGTTATTCTGTAGCATCACTGTTCTGTCCATTTCATTAACATGCTGTATTTGTTTATCAATCCATGTATCTTCATATCCCTTCTCTTTAAAGCTTGCACCAATTAGTTCTGCTTGCATTTTGTAATCCTCTTCATTTGTGCAATTTATTTTAATCCTAACCAATTGTCCCTTAGGTATATTGTATAACCAAGGTTTAAAGTGACAACTGTTAATGGACAGATAACTATTGGTGTCTACGTTTTTAAAATGAGTTTTCATAATCACCTTATTGTCTTTCAAGGAAATATTCAGATCCAGAAAATCAACTGCCTTTTCATCTATTTTCCATACCAGACTTATATTCTTATCGTTGTTATTAAGTTTTCTGAAAAAATCTTCCAACGAATCCCTACTTCCGTTCCAGACTATAATTAAGTCGTCTATATATCTTTTATATAAGGTTAACTCGGCAGGCATATTGTTATATACAGCATCTTCCTCCCAGTACGCCATAAAGGCATTCGCTATACTGGGTGCGAATTTTGTCCCCATGGCAATCCCAATCACTTGCCTATAATAAAATTGGTTGTGCCAGAAGTAGCTATGTTTTAAACAAAAATCCAGGCATTTTACCAAAAGCTTCCTTTGTTTGCAAATTAATGTGCTATACATCCTGAGAAGCCATTTGGCCGCTGCACATGCTTCATGATGTTGCACAATGGTGTATAGTGAAGACACGTCTGCAGTGGCAAGGAGAGTTCTACCTTCTAATACTGGTACCTTGTCTAATAGTTGCAAAGCATGTTTAGTATCCTTGAGATATGCCCTCGTATTCTGCACTGCCTGTTGTATGAAATAATCGATATACTCTCCCATCCTGGAAGTCAAAGAACCTATACCATTCACAATTGGCTTACCTGGTGGTTGTTCTCGATTCTTGTGTATTTTCGGGATGGTACAAATTATTGGGATTCCACACAATTTTGGTATCAAATATTTGGATTCCTTTTTGTTCAATATCTCCTTTTTTATTCCTAAATTGACTATTGATTCCAACTGTTTCTTAAATTCCCTAGTAGGATTACCTAATAATTTAACATAGGTTTCTTCATCCTGTAACTGTCGATCCAATTCCTGTAAATATTGTTCTTTAGATTGTATAACCACAGCTCCTCCCTTATCAGCTGGGCGTATTATGATGTCCTTTCTTTCAGTTAGTGTCTTGATTCCTTTCTTTATGTGTATTGGATCTGAGATTTTCTTCAGTTTCAACTATTCTAGATCTTGCAGAACTAATTTTTTAAAAACCTCAATGTGTTAATTATTTGTTACTTGTGGATTGAATGTGGAATTGTTACGCAACATGCTATGTAGAGGTTGTCCTTGATCATATAGTTCTTCATTTACAGGCTTATGGGGATTGCCCAATATATACTTCTTAATGTTAATTTTTCTAATATATTTTTGGATTCCTATATATACACATGTTAAATTTGTTCCGATTTTTCACTGGGGCATGCTTAAGTCCTTTGTCTAATACCGCTAGTTTGTCTGCAGTAATCGATTTTCCACTTAAATTTATCACTCCTTCTCCTACTATTCTCTTTTGCGTTTGGACTCTCTTCCCCGCTCTACATCCTCTCTTCTTTCTGGGCTGTGTCTTGTCCTGTCCTCTTCCTGTCTCCTTCTGGGTGAGTGATGGGATTCTTGAGGTTGTCTTCTGGGAGAGTAATCTCTCCTTTCCCTGTCTAAAAAAGGTCTCTGTGTATCTCTTTCCTGTTGATTCTGATGATATGGTTGCTCTTCATGATAATCATCATGATTTCTGATAGGCTCGAACCTGTTATATGTAGGTATAGGGCTCCTATCGTACCTTCCTTGATGGTCATACTGCTGATAATATCTTCTCAAAAAGAGTCGAGGTGGATACACACTATGAAAAGTTTGACACCTGAAGGCCTAAACGTAGAATTTGATCTCAACTGCTTTCTCAGTAATTTTTAATTTCATATATCCTAGCTTTATACTAATATTGATTTTATTGATGAATTATACGGTTAGTAGCTCAGGATGTAGTAATCGCTTCATTTCCGGTATACGACAAACAAATTACAAATTATATTTTACATTTATCCCATCCTCTATTTCATTAATTTTGTCTAGTTATTATTAAATTTTTTTATTAACCACCACTTTTGTGGGGTACATATAAGTATACATTTCATATATTTTTTGTGTATCTTTATACACTTTATTAGTCTTGGACTCCATGATTTTATCCAGGTTCATTCCTTTTTATCTTTATTTTTATCTTTATTTTTATTTTATTATTTATTATTTTTATTTTATTTTGGTTTATTTATTAGAATTGATTTCATCTATTTTATTTTTTTAGTTCATTTGATTACTGTATATATTTTTTACGTGTCCTCTATAGGATTGGATTTAATCCATAATATAATTTTAATTTTAAAAAATGTTTAATATCTATAGTCGAATCCTAAACAGCGGAAGTAGTCTATATCTCTTGGAGGGAGTCAGACTATGTCACATGAACACTGAAATTAGCTCGGCTTTTGTGACAGACCTAGCCGGGAAAGAGACTTTTGGAGGGGACTGTATGCTAGCCTCTTGCCGATCGATCAGGGGCCCTTGCATTTGGGGGAACGGTGCTCTTTGTGAGCTGTATGTCTGGGGACCCTGGATTTGCCATATTGGAATAGTGGCTGATTCATAATGCTGGGACAGATACTGTTAGGAGATGCTGATGTAAATTCCAACACCTGTCTGTCTATTGTCTGCTAAAATGTGTATTGTAAATAAGTCTACTATGGGATCTAAGAGTCATTAGATCCCCATTGTTATTTGTGTTAATTAACTCTGCTATTGTGTGAAGAAGAGTCTATGTTGATTATGATAATGTTGATTGGATTTTCTGAACTACAAGAAGGCCAGTCTGGCCTAAGAGTCATGTCTAAGTCATCTAGGCTGTCTAAAGGGATTAGTTAATTAGCTCATGTTAATTAGGTTAATTAGGTTACAGCTGTATTGTTAGAGTAATATGAGCAGGAGGTCTGTACCTCCACTTGGAGAGTATAAAAGCCTGTATTTTGTTAATAAAGATAGATTCCTGTTTGAACTTACATACAGCCTGCCTTTTGTTTGTTCTGAGCTATCACAACTGGACTAAAACGGCCCAGAGCTGTGGTTCTAGACCCGGACCATTGGATGACCGAACCATCAGACGTTGCAATCTGATTCAATAGCTGCAGAGGAGTGTCGGGAGAGTGGAACCGAGTGAGCAAGGGCCTCGTTACAGCTTTAATCTCCCTTTCCATTACTATATGGAGCTCCGAGTCTAGTATTGTTACCATAGAATGTTTTTATCTCGATGACCAGCAAAATAGCCGCGTCTATTATACGCAGTAGGCTATAAGAAAATGGCCGCGGTTGTTTGATATAGTGGGCTATAAGAAAATGGCCGCAAATCCGTTTCCAGGTTCACCATTGATAAACAAATCCACTGCAGCCAATCCGGTTGCCCTGATGAAGTCACGTGATGACGTAACGCGTAGTGAGTGGGCGGAAGTGGAAGTCGATTGAATACCGGAAGTGATGTGAGAACGGCATACAAACGCCACACTGTTACAATTTTAAGCTTTTTTTTTTACCTATTATTGATGTAAGCGTCCAACCTATTATACATAATAAAACTAGCTGTTTTTTTATAGGTACATATAGGTACAACATATACTGGAACGAAGGACCCCCTGGTGGTAGCTGTCGGAATAGCGGAAAGGATCTTTCAATAGAGATACATGCTGATGATCCAAGGAATTGAGGTGAGAGTTCTGGGAGCTCATTTTCTGGATTGTATTTATCTCTTACCCATAAGGATTTGCGGATAATCTAGCCTATTTATAAGAGCATTTTGGAAAAACCGTTAATTAGAAAGATGCCTGATTAGAAGAGGATTTTTTAACACTACATGGACTTCTTTATTATTATTATTTATTCTGAGTGTCCCTAGATCAGTGATGGCGAACCTTGGCACCCCAGATGTTTTGGAACTACATTTCCCATGATGCTCATGCACTCTTCAGTGTAGTTTAGCATCATGGGAAATGTAGTTCCAAAACATCTGGGGTGCCAAGGTTCGCCATCACTGCCCTAGATTATTAATTTGTTTTTTATTGATATATTTATTCATCACTTTTTGGACTTTATAAAACTTTATTGCTGTAGCGCGGGATCATTATTGATTTTATTTAAAAAACATAAAGAATTTGTTTTTTCCTCTATTGGTTGGAGGTATCAGATAAAAAAACAGACAACATGTAGCACACAAGGGGTGGTATATATGCTGGAGTGCAAATGTGGATTCCAGTATATTGGTAGGAGCTCTAGACCCCTGAGTGTGCGCATGGGGGAACACATGAATAACATCAAAAAGGGACTCAGATCCCATAGTGTCTCCAAGCATTTCAGAGTATTTCACAATAGGGACCCCAGGGACTTAAAGTTTTGGGGCACTGAAAAGGTTGACAGACATTGGCGGGGGGGGGGGGGGGGTAACTATATCCGCCGCCTTAGCCAGAGGGAGTCCTTCTGGATTTTTGAGGCTAAGGTCCTCTCTCCTGAAGGTTTAAATATAGATTTTGATTTAAATTGTTTCATCTCTGATAGGTAGTCTTGTTTATAATTTCATTTATTTATTTTTTAGTTTTATTTTAATTTATTATTCTTACTAGTTTTGTACTTTTGCAGAGTATTTGATGCAGAGTTCAGAGGTTAGTAATGACATATAGTACAGTAATAAGTCACCCTCTGTCTCACAGTACCAACAGCCCTCCTTTGCACTTGGCTTACCCATGACAGCCAATCATAGCCCTCCAGTCTTGCTCCCGGCTCTGGTCTTTAGCACCTTCCTCCCTTTCCCCCATAAACAAACAGCGTTTCTGCTGCAGCTGCCTGTGACAAACGCAGCCACAGTGAAAACTCAGAAAGGTAACAGAACAATGTTTCCCCACATTTGCACACATGGATGATTCACAACTGTATCTGACACTAGCTCAACTTTAATGCTAAGCCTGTAAACATCTAAATTATTAGGCAGCTGGTCACACTGTTCATTTTCGAAATTTGCGATTGTTTTTGTTGCATTTGCAGTATCTAGACCAGCCCTTCAATGTTGGTACCATGGAGGAACGCTTGAAATTAGGTATAGGTCTATCGATCACAGTATGTTAAACCTCGTACACACGATCAGATTTTTAGACGACCGACCGTCCGTCCGTTTTTTGTTGCATGCTAGTCTCATGTCGAAAGTGAAGAGGTTACTCACCATACAAAAATTGGTATATTGGTATATTCCGACCGTGTGTATGCCCCATCGAACTTAGATATAGAACATGTTCTCTATTTTTCCGACAGATCAAATTACTATTGGAAAAATCGGTCGTCTGTATGCTGTTTCGACGCATGCTCTGAAGCAAGTACGAGATGGAAGCTATTGGCTACTGGCTATTGAACTTCCATTTTCTAGTCCCGTCTTACGTGTTGTACGTCACCGCGTTCTGGACGGTCGTAATTTGGTGTGACCGTGTGTATGCAAGACAGCTTGAGCAGAATTCCGTCGGAACTCCGTCGGAAAAACCTTCAGAGTTTATTCCAACGGCAAAACCGGTTGTGTGTACAGGGCATAAGAAGCTAGTGACTGTACTAACTAGCACCAAGCAGGAGGGGGGACAGAGAAACATATCAAGAGCACAAAAAAGCATGCTGTTCTTGTAGCACATTGCAATTTGCAATGTATGGGCCTGCAGCTAAAGTTGATTGCTCAAAAGCTTCCAATCAGACTTCTTGCTGACAAAGATAAAAGTCTTAAAAAGGGTTTTTGGGTTAAATGCAACACTATGAAAGGGGGGACATGCCACAACTGCAATCCAAAAAAGTAAAGCACAGTTCCATAACTAACAGTCTTTCCCTATGCAGTTTGTCAGCTCTCCCTATCCCAATACAGCAATTCAAATGCACTTACAATATGGCTGCTCTGAGTCCCCTTTTATAGTAGCATGTTTAAAAAAAATGTTCTGGCAAATTCAGAGAAAAAATGGGCAGAATCAAAAGAACTCACTGCAACAAATCCAAACCTCGACCATATTACCCTTCACCCTCCAGTAGATAATGCCTCCAATGTTCAGGACACAAACCTACATAGTTATATTTCTGCTCTGGCTTGCTAAGACGAAACAGATGCTGCAATTATATGGGTTGCACAAGCTCTCAGTAAATGTATATACGTTTGTTTTTTTACCAGATAACCTAAGAAAATAAAACTAGTGATCTGCATCATGTATTTTAGTTCCCGATGGTCATGGACTTTTTCATTTACTCCTGGGAGGAAAACACTGTACATTGGAACAAAATTATCCACTTCAGTCTGTTCTGCATTCAGTACTTCTGCATTCATTCTTTACTGTAGAATAAAACCAATAAAAATACAGTATTTCTACACAGGGAGAAATGTATTAACCAATAGAATAAAGCAGAACTTCAGTAATTTGCTAAAATGTAACAGAAAGAAAAAAATCGAGTAATACCCCTTTTTACTTTAGATTTTTTTACCAAATTTACATTATTTTGATTTATAATGCATTTTGTATATATAGTACATACTGTATATAGCTTCTAAGATTAAATGTAAACGGCAAACTAAATAACATACCATATACAGGACGTAAAGTAGTAGATTCATTTTCACCTTGCTCTGCCCAATCCCTGGCATTGTTCTAAAGATCAAGCACTTTTCCTCCCAGGTCCTTTTGCAGTTCTTAATTCCACTCAGAACTCCCCCTAATTTTTGAGGATCATTTCCAGTCACTTTAAGACACTGTAAAAACATCTTGCAGGGAACTAGAAAACTTTACAGAAAAGAGTGCTATGGATCAATCTTGATACTAAATTCTGGCCATTTTCAAGGCTAATAGGAAATCTATTGTCAGAAAACAGCATGTGGATCTGGCAGGGCCATATATATTTTTAATATAGAGAGGGGGGTTCAGCCTGGGCGCCAAAAGGAGAATAATTAGCCACTCACTGTGTACATGGTTTCATACACCAGTCATTGTATCCAAAACATATGCTTTAATTAGGTATTATAAGCAAAAGTCTAACATACAAAAACTTTAGCATATTGATTTGTAAAATATGAAACTCACCATTACATATGCTTTTCTGCACACAGCCTACCTTTAAGAAGAACCTCATTAACAGAGACCACTGATCAACCAGAATCTGTTGTAGGATATAGCATAAATAGTGCAGGGGTCAGGTGTATGTCATATACAGCCTAGCGTTTCCTTTAGGCAGAACTCTACTGGCAGCCTCAAATCCCTTTGACAGCAAACAAGTTTAAAAAAAAAATAAGCTTGGCCAAAGACCTTTCACCACACCGATGCTGCAGATGACCTCCTGATTAGGGATGAGCTTCGAGTTCGAGTCGAACTCATGTTCGACTCGAACATTGGCTGTTCGCAAGTTCACCGAACAGCGAACAATTTGGGGTGTTCGCGGCAAATTCGAATGCCGCGGAACACCCTTTAAAAGTCTATGGGAGAAATCAAAAGTGCTAATTTTAAAGGCTAATATGCAAGTTATTGTCATAAAAAGTGTTTGGGGACCTGGGTCCTGCCCCAGGGGACATGGATCAATGCAAAAAAAAGTTTTAAAAACGGCCGTTTTTTCAGGAGCAGTGATTTTAATAATACTTAAAGTCAATCAATAAAAGTGTAATATCCCTTTAAATTTCGTACCTGGGGGGTGTCTATAGTGTGCCTGTAAAGGGGCGCATGTTTCCTGTGTTTAGAACAGTCTGACAGCAAAATGACATTTTGAAGGAAAAAACTCATTTAAAACTACCCGCGGCTATTGCATTGCCGACAATACACATAGAAGTTCATTGATAAAAACGGCATGGGAATTCCCCAAAGGGGAACCCCGAACCAAAATTAAAAAAAAAAAATGACGTGGGGGTCCCCCTAAATTCCATACCAGGCCCTTCAGGTCTGGTATGGATATTAAGGGGAACCCCGGCCAAAATTTAAAAAAAAAAAATGACGTGGGGTTCCCCCTAAATTCCATACCAGACCCTTCAGGTCTGGTATGGATTTTAAGGGGAACCCCGCGCCAAAAAAAAAAAAAAAAACGGCGTGGGGTCCCCCCAAAAATCCATACCAGACCCTTATCCGAGCACGCAACCTGGCAGGCCGCAGGAAAAGAGGGGGGGACAAGAGTGCGGCCCCCCCTCCCTCCTGAACCGTACCAGGCCACATGCCCTCAACATTGGGAGGGTGCTTTGGGGTAGCCCCCCAAAACACCTTGTCCCCATGTTGATGAGGACAAGGGCCTCATCCCCACAACCCTGGCCGGTGGTTGTGGGGGTCTGCGGGCGGGGGGCTTATCGGAATCTGGAAGCCCCCTTTAACAAGGTGACCCCCAGATCCCGGCCCCCCCCTGTGTGAAATGGTAAGGGGGTACATAAGTACCCCTACCATTTCACGAAAAAAGTGTCAAAAATGTTAAAAATGACAAGAGACAGTTTTTGACAATTCCTTTATTTAAATGCTTCTTCTTTCTTCTATCTTGCTTCATCTTCTGGTTCTTCTGGCTCTTCTGGTTCTTCTGGTTCTTCCTCCGGCGTTCTCGTCCAGCATCTCCTCCGCGGCGTCTTCTGTCTTCTTCTCCTCGGGCCGCTCCGCACCCATGGCATGGGGGGGAGGCTCCCGCTCTTCTCTTCTTCTCTTCTTCTTTTCTTCTTTTCTTCTCTTCTCTAAGCCCCCCGCCCGCAGACCCCCACAACCACCGGCCAGGGTTGTGGGGATGAGGCCCTTGTCCTCATCAACATGGGGACAAGGTGTTTTGGGGGGCTACCCCAAAGCACCCTCCCAATGTTGAGGGCATGTGGCCTGGTACGGTTCAGGAGGGAGGGGGGGCCGCACTCTCGTCCCCCCCTCTTTTCCTGCGGCCTGCCAGGTTGCGTGCTCGGATAAGGGTCTGGTATGGATTTTTGGGGGGACCCCACGCCGTTTTTTTTTTTTTTTTTGGCGCGGGGTTCCCCTTAAAATCCATACCAGACCTGAAGGGCCTGGTATGGAATTTAGGGGGACCCCCACGTCATTTTTTTTTTTAAATTTTGGCCGGGGTTCCCCTTAATATCCATACCAGACCTGAAGGGCCTGGTATGGAATTTAGGGGGACCCCCACGTCATTTTTTTTTTTAAATTTTGGTTCGGGGTTCCCCTTTGGGGAATTCCCATGCCGTTTTTATCAATGAACTTCTATGTGTATTGTCGGCAATGCAATAGCCGCGGGTAGTTTTAAATGAGTTTTTTCCTTCAAAATGTCATTTTGCTGTCAGACTGTTCTAAACACAGGAAACATGCGCCCCTTTACAGGCACACTATAGACACCCCCCAGGTACGAAATTTAAAGGGATATTACACTTTTATTGTTTGACTTTAAGCATTATTAAAATCACTGCTCCTGAAAAAACGGCCGTTTTTAAAACTTTTTTTTGCATTGATCCATGTCTCCTGGGGCAGGACCCAGGTCCCCAAACACTTTTTATGACAATAACTTGCATATAAGCCTTGAAAATTAGCACTTTTGATTATTCATGTTCGTGTCCCATAGACTTTAACGGTGTTCGCATGTTCGAACGAACTTTTTTCCTGTTCGCATGTTCTGGTGCGAACCGAACAGGGGGGTGTTCGGCTCATCCCTACTCCTGATGATCAATTTCACATACTCTGAGCAAACCAGGTGAGAAGTATCCAGAAGTCCTCTGGGCCTTCCTCTCAAACCTAGTGTCCACATGGTTCTTTGGTTCAGCTGCCCATTCCTTGATGGCTAATCCTGTAGGCATCCCCTTCTAGCACAAACCATCTCCATCTCAATACCCCCTCTCAGAATAAATCATCTTAATAAATCAAATCAACAGCTGTGTCTTCTATCCTTAAACTAACTCTCCTTCACCCCTCTTCTCCACCCCACAGCTTATATATCACCCCCACTTCTATCCTCTCCTTATTACTGCACTCACCAACTCCTGCTAATTCTTAATCCACACACACACACAAAAAACTCCAGGACACTGGTGCATGTCCCTTCATATAAATTGCACTCCCACATTACCTCCCTTACCATTCTGCTTCTCCGAATCTCTGGAGATATATTCCCTAACCCTGGGCCTCCATCATTCAACTGTACTCAACGCACCCATTACCCTGCACCCTCTGGCTGCAGATGCAATGCACACAATCTAGTTCCCATTTCTCTTCTTCCCAAGACCAGACTCCCTTTCTCTTGCGCCCTTTCGAATGCCCGCTCTGTCTGTATCAAACTCACCTCTCCATGATATCTTTATCGCTAACTCATTTAATCTATTTGCCATTACTGAAACCTGGCTTCACGAATCCAACACTATGTCTTCTGCTGCCTTATTCCATGGTGGTCCTCTCTGGACTCACACCGAGGAGGGGGTGTTGGAATCCTTCTAGCCCCACATAGAACCTTTCAGGTACTTCACCCAACTACATCTCTGTCACTCTCCTCATTTGAGGCACACTGCATTCGTCTTTTCTCCCCGGTTTCTCTAAGGATAGCTGTAATCTACCAGCCCCCTGGACCGGTATCAATCTTTCTTGATGACTTCTCTGCCTGGCTACCCTACTTTCTCTCTTCTGAAATCCCCACAATCATTCTTGGGGACTTCAACCTCACTACTAATACTAACACTCCTGCTACTTCCAAACTTCTCAGTCTAACCTCCTCCTTTAACCTGAAGCAATGGATACATGCTTCTACTCATACTGAAGGCAATACCCTTGACCTGGTTTTCTCCCACCTATGCACTCTGTGCAACCTCTCCAACTATCCTTTCCCTCTCTCTGACCACTACCTTATTAATTTTACTCTCTCCCTCTCTGCCTCTCCTCCACCTCCAACCGCCTAACAGCTACCGGTAGAAACCTACGCCATCTCAACCCTTCTCTTCTCTACTCTGCTACTGACCATCTCTATGACAAAGTCGCACCCCTGTCCTGCATCGACCTACCCACTTCAGTCTACAACGCTTTACTTTTAGCCTCCCTGGACACACTGGCACCTCTCACTGCACACGGAATCAGGCCCCAACTCCTTCAACCATGGCAAACAGATGACACTAGAAGTCTGAAAAAAACATAGCCGTGCTCTTGAGCGCCTGTGGCGTAAGACTAAAGGCCCGTACACAAGATCGGACTTTTTGACAACAAACATGCAAATTAGCTGTTTTGGAGCATCATCCGACCGTTTGTACGCTCCATCAGACAAACTTATTCTGTTTCCATCTGACTTTTGTTGGCTGTGTGTACGCACAAACTTTCCGGCAACAAAATTCCGATGGAGCAAAGTCCGATCGTGTGTACACAAAACCATTGGACTTTTGTACAAACTACAGTACACAGCCGCGAGAACGTTTCCAGCGCAATCCTATCGAGCTGGTTTTCGGAGACAGGGTACTGTACATCTCGCGTTGGGTGCAATAGGAAAAACACATTTTCCTATTGCGGGGAGAGTGAGAGGGAATTCCTCTCTGGGGGCATACTGGGCCCTTAGGTCTAGTATGGATTGTAAGGGTAACCCCCTACGCCGAAAAAGCGGTGTGGGGGCCCCCCCAAAATCCATACCAGACCCTTATCTGAGCACGCAGCCCGGCCGGTCAGGAAAGGGGTTGGGGACGAGCGAGCGCCCCCCCTCCTGAACCGTACCAGGCCGCATGCCCTCAACATGGGGGGTGGTTGCTTTGGGGGAGGGGGGCACCCTGCGGCCCCCCCGCCCCAAAGCACCTTGTCCCCATGTTGATGAGGACAAGGGCCTCTTCCCGACAACCCTGGGTCGGGGTCAATAAAAAAAACACACTACACGGGTTTTTAAAGTAATTTATTAGGCAGCCTCGGGGGTCTTCTTCTGACTTTGGGGGTCTTCTTCCAACTTCGGGGGTCTCTCTAGCCTCTTCTCCCGGTGTCTGGTTCTTCATCGCTCTCTCTGGCCTCTTCTCCCGGTGTCCGGTTCTTCTCCCGCTCTCCGGCCTCTTCTCCCGGTGTTTGGCCTCTTCTCCCGCTCTTCGGTTCTTCTGCCGGGCTCCTCCGCTATCTTCTGCTCTTTTACCGCTCTTTTGCAGGCGGTGGCCTGGTGTTCTGCATTGTCTTCTTCCCTCTTCTCTTCTTCCGATGTTGACACGATGCTCTCTCCCGCTGTAATGCTGTGTAAGCGCTGCGCAAAGACTTATAGCATAGGGCATGGTCACCGGGTGATGTCATCTGGTGACCCCGCCCCTTATGACGTCACAGTCCCGGGGCATGCTGGGACTGTGACGTCATAAGTGGGCGGGTCACCGGATGAAATCACCTGGTGACCACGCCCCATGCCTATATAAGTCACAGCATTACAGCGGGAGAGAGCGTCGTGTCAACATCGGAAGAAGAGAAGAGGGAAGAAGAGCAGAAGATAGCGAAGGAGCCCGGCAGAAGCACCGGAGAGCGGGAGAAGAGGCCGAACACCGGGAGAAGAGGCCGGAGAAAGCGGAGAAGGACCAGACGCCGGGAGAAGAGGCCGGAGAGACCCCCAAAGTCGGAAGAAGACTCCCAGAGCTGCCTAATAAATTACTTTAAAAACCTGTGTAGTGTGTTTTTTTATTGACACTTTTTTCCCTAGGTGAATAGGTAGGGGTACGATGTACCCCATACTCATTCACATAGGGAGGGGGGTCGGGATCTGGGGGCCCCCTTATTAAAGGGGGCTCCCGGATTCCAATAAGCCCCCCGCCCGCAGACCCCGACAACCAACGGCCAGGGTTTTCGGGAAGAGGCCCTTGTCCTCATCAACATGGGGACAAGGTGCTTTGGGTTGGGGGGCACGCAGGGCGCTCCCCTCCCCCAAAGCACCCACCCCCCATGTTGAGGGCATGCGGCCTGGTATAGTTCAGGGGGGGCACTCGCTCGTCCCCACCCCCTTTCCTGACCGGCTGGACTGCGTGCTCGGATAAGGGTCTGGTATGGACTTTGAGGGGGGCCCATGCCATTTTTCTATTTAAAATTTGGCGTGGAGTTCCCCCTCATGATTCATACCAAACACAGTGCCTGGCATTGGCGGGGATCCAAGTCGGATCCCCGCACCAGTGTGAACCCAGCTCACAAGGTGTCAATCTCGCCGATAAAAGCGGCGAGATTGACACAATATCAGACAATACAGAAGTTGACCAAAGGGTGGTGGTAAAGAGCTGAAAAACCATGTGATTTGGTGAAAGTTGGCTGAAAAAGTTCTGCCTTGTGTATGCAATACAAACTTATGGCCAATGCCCTTTGTACAAAAATCCACAGGAAAGTTTGTACAAAGTACTATCGTGTGTATGAGGCTTAAGTCTCAGAAAGATTTCAACCAGTATAAATCTGGCCTCCGAAAATACAATTCTTGCCTCCTCACTTCCAAGCAGACCTATTTTATCACTTTCGTTAACAACTTATCAAACTCTTCTCTAACTTCAACTCTCTACCTCGTCCTCTACTACCTCCACCCACTAACTCACTCACTGCCCAGAAGATCGACGATCACTTCAAACAGAATATTGTAACAATTCGTGAAGAGCTCTCTGCTGTTCAGATACCCTCCACGCTTTACACTTCATGCCCACAAGTACAATTATTACTTCCCTCATTCAACCCCACCACTATAGGCGTGGTTGTCCAACTAACCACCTGCCCTCTGGATCCTGTTCCCTCACAAATGCTACATTCACGCTCTGACTCTATTCTACACTCTCTAACCCACATCTTTAATCTCTCCCTCTCTTCTGGCATCTTCCCCAACTCTCTAAAACATGCACTAGTCAGCACCATACTTAAAAAGCCTTCACTGGACCCAACCAATCTTAACAACCTACGCCCCATCTCCTTGCTCCCCTTTTTATCCAAACTCCTTGAATGTCTGATCTACAACCGACTGAGCAACCACCTTGCCGAGAATAGCCTTCTTGATCCCCATCAGTCTGGATTTCGTCCTCAACACTCCACAGAAACTGCTCTCCTAAAACTAACAAACAATCTACTAAGGCCAAAACCAATGGACACTATTCTGTACTCCTACTCTTGGACCTTTCTGCTGCCTTTGATACGGTTGACCACCTCCTCCTCCTCCAAAAACTCCATGCCATTGGTCTCCATGACTGTACTCTTCGCTGGTTCTCTTCCTATTTATCCAACCGCACCTTTAGAGTTACTTACAACTCTACTCCCTCCTCTCCTCATCCTTTCTCTGTTGGGGTCCCCCAAGGTTCTGTTCTTGGGCCTCTCCTATTTTCCATCTACACCTCCTTCCTGGGTCAGCTGATAGCCTCCCATGGCTTCAAATACCATCTCTGAAGACACCCAAAATCTATCTTCTACCCTTCAGCTCACTCCCTCACGTATCACTAATATACTAGCAGATATGTCTGACTGGATGTCACACCACTTCCCCAAACTCAATCTGTTCAAAACTGAACTTATCATTTTTCCTCCACTATGTGCTCCTTCCCCTGATCTAAATCGATGGCACAACTATCCGCCCATTCCCACATGCCAAGGTTCTAGGTGTAGTCCTGGACTCTGAACTCTCCTTTAAGCCCCACGTCCAATCGCTGTCCAAATCTTGCTGCCTCAAGCTCTACAATATCTGCAAAATATGCCCCTTTCTAACCAATGGCACAATAAAGCTCTTAATTCACTTTCTGGTCATCTCCCACCTCAACTACTGCAACTCCCTTCTCATTGGATTACCTCTACATAGGCTATCCCCCCTTCATTGCATCATGAAAGCTGCTGCCAGACTCATCCACCTTATTTGTTCTGTGTCTGCTACTCCTCTCTGTCAATCCCTCCACTGGCTTCCGCTCATCCAACAAATTAGATTTAAAATACTAACAACAACTTACAAAGCCATCCACAATTTAGTCCCCAGCTACATCACTAGCCTAGTCTCAAAATACCAACCTAATCGTTCTCTTCGTTCCTCTCAAGACCTCTTGCTCTCTAGCTCCCTCGTCTTTTGCTCACCTCCAGGACTTTTCCAGAGCCTCTCCAGTCCTATGGAACTCCTTACCCCAACTTGTCCAATTATCTCCTACCCTATTAGCTTTTAGACGATCCCTGAAAACCCTCCTCTTCAGAGAAGCCTATCCTACTCACACCTAACAACTGTACTTTCAGTTCATGCACCACAGTTATTATCTTTTGTTTTACTTGACCCTCCCTACTAGATTGTAAGCAGGGCGCTCTGATTCCTCCTGTATTTATTTGTAATGTAACTGTACTGTCTACCTCATGTTGTAAAGCACTGCGCAAACTGTTGGAGCCCTCCCAGTACAAATGCTTTTGCCTGCAAACTCTCTTTCAGCAAAAATCGTATTACTTCCCCACACAGACCTCAACTGCATTGGCTCAGTGCTGGGCATGTTCTTCCTCCCAGGCTTGTCCTCCTGCTCTGTTATAAGACATGTCAGTGCCGAGGAGGAGCCTCTGGGAAGTTTTCTCAGCTCTGAAATGAACTGCTGCAAGGCAGCTGGCAGTTAGAGATGCTGGCTGCTCCAGTGTCAGCAATCATGGCACTGGGGACATGAGAGGTGTGGTGGGCATGTGCCCAGAATTAGTGACACCTCTGGTGCCCCCACTGCAGTAGAGCACTGTGCCCCTTTAGCCTCCCGATGCGGTCCTGGGCGTGGAGGAGACAAGCTGGTGTGTGGCAGTGCACCTCTCACAACTGAAAGGCTACACTACCCTAGCTGCTGTGCTGTGGATGGATGATCTGGGGAGGTTTGGAGCCCCCTCCCTTACCTACGCTCCTGGGATAAGGGGAACTGACAAGGAGGATATTTAACAAACTAAATGGTAATAGGCCTAAATTGACCGGTGGAAGTAGCAGCTACAACAGATCTAAAAGTCTAAGGAAACCAAGCCTTCAACTTCATTCAAATTTGCCAATGGCAGAACAGTTTAAAAGTATAGTTTTCCTCAGAAGGCCATCCCTGCACAAGTCTAGTAAATACTGGCTGGGCAGCAAAATATTGGCAGCTGCCAAAGATGATGTAACGATAGATTTTGCATGGCTGCCACTTTTGAATGGAGACTCATTCAAAGTAACCTTCAGTCATCGTTAGGCCTTTTCCTGTGAGTCTTTCTTCAGAGACAATATTGGAAAGGCAGGGAGCAGAAAAAAGTAACCATATAATCCTAAGGGCATAGGCTGCCTGCCCTTCCACACAGTAAAGCCTCGAAACTGGAAGCAGTACTTGCCAACATCCACCTTCCCACACCAGATTTCAATTCTCTTAATAGCTGGAGTAGAAGAAAACAAATGTCCCCAAACTACCCCCATGCCCAGCACTAGAGTGCAAGCTTGACAAAACTGCTAGACACTTCAACTGCTTTCATACCATCTGGTGAAAACAAATCCTTTCCACCGTTCATGGACTGGCAGATCCCACATTAATATATTTCCACTTGCCAATACTATTTTATATCTGTTTTATTTTTGTTAAACATTATTTACCAATTTACTTTGTTAAATGATTTTATTATTATTTTTTCTCCCCTCATAAGTAGGGATGAGCTGCCTCGTGCCCCTTTTCTTAAGTGCAGCTGATGGCAGGGAAAGCCTGTATCTGCCTGTTGACTTTTACCATACTCTGTTCTATGCTCAGGTCAGCTATTATCTGCACAGAGGTGCCCAGCAGCCACAACTTAAAGTAAAGGTCATCATACCTTATGGAGTGTTCTGGTGAACATCTGGTGGCATATACAGTACTTAGGCTTTGTTCCTTTGCCTTCTTTAGGGCTCACACCCTCTGCAACATACAGATACCACAAAAAGTCCACTGTCTATTATTGTCCATGATATGGATTACAAGAAACAAATAATTGTGTATCTGGTTTACAAGACCAGCTAATATTTATATGTGTAGCCCGCTTTTCCAGGTGAAACTATGGAAACAATTTTTGAGTAGGCTAAATTCTTCTTTAAAGCTTGAAATTCAAGGTTAGTGGTCTTACATCTTCAAAGTTATTGAAAAGGACTCCACATATGCCATACACAGTAGATGCCTGTGTACTTTTAAATTGTTCTGACAGACCCATTCATAGAACTGTGGAAAAAAAAAAATCAATCCATTCGGAAGCTTTCTCCACATCACAAACCTCCCCTGCCAAAGAAAGAATATAATATCCATTTTGCTAATGTATTATATGATTTACATGTCTTTTTTAATGATTTGTAAATGTATTTGTGGACCACTTTATCGAACAATCACATTTTAAACAGCTAAAATTAGATTTTAATTTACTACATTACAATTAACGTGATTTGAATGTACAAGCATAACAAATGGAAACCTATTAAATCTGTTGACTCATATGGCAAAAGACTTTTGTCATTGTCAGAATTATACTGAAAGAGTGCCCTAGATGGCAGAGTTTTGCAGCAAAGCTACAAGCTGGACATAAGAATGCTTCGTTATATCAACACATGACCATGACTAGATGGCTTATTTGGAAGCATCCCCGTGCATAGCCTATGCTGATACTTTGTATACTTTAATAAAATGGAATGGCTGCTTTTGCCATAATGGACTGTAGCGCTACTCTCATAGGAGCCACAGAATTACTGTCCAGATCTTATTCACAAGCTTTGCTCTGCAGCCAGGCACACAAAATCATTCAAACGTTCATTCGGTCTTTGTTGTTTTTATTTTTGGAGAACTTGGACAGGGCTGAGGGAATTAGGGTGTACAACTTGAGAACTTAAGTATTCTATCTTGACACACTATTCTAAAGTCTGTGCTTGTAGCCAACAGTAAACTTCAGCTTTAAGGTAGTAGTAATAATAGCAGTAGTAGTAATATTTAACTGTAAATCTCTAACTTAGAGCCACAAGAGCAGAGTCCCTGTAAGTAGAAGACTAGATGGACAAAGCTCTTGAGGACACCGGCTGGTGTCCCCTTTAACTAGACACACAGCTGACTCTCTAGCACCAGAGGAGTGGTAGTAGCACAAAGGTGCCCAAGATCTCTCAAAAGCATCTGTACTCACACAAGGCCCAAGGACAGCTGATTGCCTTCTTCCTACTTCCAAGCGACACTTTACTCTGGTGATACCAAACCAGATCTTCAGCAGACAGCCCCCCTCAATCAGCTCTCTTTAGTTCCAGTCTCAGCATCCAGGCCCTCAGGTCACCCACCTGAGGCCTCATGACAGCAGACATAGCAGCATTGCCTAGGAATGCAGCGTGCCCCTCAAGGCTGGACTAATCCTCTCCAGGAAAATACCCAGAGCCTAGTGTGCTTACAGAATATATGCACTCTCCCAGCATGCCATCAGAGCCTGTCTCTCTAGGGTAGGCCAGGGTTGTATCAATAATCATGCTGCCATCTACATAACACCTACTATACAGAAACTTCTCAAGTTCTCTGGATACAGAGAAAGTCATCAGGCAGACTGGCAGCAGCTGAGCACACTGAGCAGACCTTACTAGCAGAATGCAGCTTCATTGAATACAGTGAGCAAACTATGCTTTTACCTAACAATCGCAGCCACACTGACTACAGGGTTGCAGCTAAATGTGCCTATCAAAACACAAACTAAATTCTATCTATCTAATCCTAGCACCTATCCCTGTTGATCTCTCCATCCTCCACTACTTCTGAATTTGCATCCCTCCTCTTAAGCCATTAGACAGCCACCCATAGTGTAACTCCTGCACATGTGCACAGGAGTTATATTTTCTTGGCACATATTGGCATTTTAGAGATGTTGGGAATGGGCAGAGTGCTCAGCATGCAGTGTACACTTTAAAGTATATTTTCACCTATGTAAAAAAATGAATAAAAATAAATCACATTTTTTTGCTGGTAAAAAAATGTGCATTTTTATATTTTATTTTTTACTAGGAGCCTGCAAAGCATTTCACCCGTGATCAGCAGGGCTCCTGCAGACTGTCAGTGTAAGCTGTCTGCTCATACCTCATACGAGCAGGCAGTTACTGTATGGCCAGCAAGCTGACAGAGCCAGTTAGAGGGCTTTTGGAAAATCCACCCCTCCCCCTTTTCTTACTATAAAGGGGGCACAGAGCAACCATAGTGTCACTATATTAGAAATTGCGGCAGGGAAAGCATAAGGAATGCTGACAAACTGCATAGGAAAAGATTCAGGTCAGTTAGGAAACTATGCTTTATTTCCAATTGCTTGTACTCTGGGCAGTCAATCACTTTGCTGTTTCCTCAATAGCAGACATTTTTTTCTGAAAGGCTTCTCTTTGTTTTGGGGGGGGGGGGTATTTTGAGATGTTGTTTATTTTGAGAATATACGATTTATTATTTTAAGTTGAGCTACTTCATATTTGTCACATACCTCGTAGCAGAGCCTGACATGTGGAGGGAGATCTCTCATACAGCCCCGGCTCAAGAGCCACTGGTGTTCCAACAGTGGCAGCGAAAGCACAGTGAGGTAAGAGTGCCTGCAAGATCTTCCATTGGTTGCAGAAGTGTGTGGCAGATGCGTCACCTGAGCTGGGCTGGATGGCTGAAACAACGGATGGCAACAGGAACAGCAGATGCAGGCACACAGCAGATGTAGGACCAACGTCACCAGGCACTATACAGAGCAGGACAGATGGATAACTGGATGCAGGGTCTGACAAGCAAGGTTAGCAACGGAGAATCAGGTATAAGCATAAACTGCAGGCAGAGAATGGTCAAGATGCAGGCAGAGGTTAGGAACTGGATATCAGGCAGATGGAAGATATAACAAAGTCTTTAAGGCAAGCTGAAGTTAGGATAAGAGGAGTGCAAGAGTGGTCAGGATAAGCCAGGTCAAACACAGGAATCAAACACAGATCACAGGAACAGGTATACAGGTGTAGCACCCTGATGTTTAGGCAGGGCTGCTAGTAAATTTAGTTGCCAGGCGATAGTTGCCTTGGCCAACTGTTTGGAGATCAATTGATTTCCCCCTAATTCTGGAATTGCTGCACTTCTCTCTTCTGTTGCCAGGTGGCCTAGTAGCTGGTGACATTGGATAAGACAAGGGCATAGCATGGACAGAGAATGAATGGGGTGTCTTAGCCAATGGGCAGAGATTTTTTTTGGGTCCCTTGGCCTGCTGGGAGAGCCTATGTATTTGGGTGGAGTCAGGTGATCTGGGTTCTGTGCCACCTGGACGACTGTCTGGGTCGATGTGTGTTATGTTGCCTCAGGCTGCTAGGCTGTAAGCCTTAGGCCTATCCCGAGAACATCTGGCTGCTAGGCTGTCTGAGGCCTATCCAGAAGCAGGAGAGCAGCGTACGGTTGGGACTTGCGGGCTTGTAGTCAAACCAGAAGTGACGGCTCTGCTGGCCGGGGAAAAAGTCGTGGTCGGAGGTAGAAGGGAAGCTGTCGCCACTACGGGACAATCCGCCTTGTTAACGGGGACCACTGTGAGTAAGCTGAGGCCAGTACCAGAGCAGACTTCTTACCAGTCGGGGACAGTGAAGAAGTAGGAAAACTTCAGCAAGTGCCAAGTCAGGGACCCAGCGGGACAGCAGAGGTGACGCTTGTGGAGCATCAGCAAGTGCCAAGCTAGGGACCTAGTGTGTCAGCTGGGGTGAAGCTTGAAGAGTATCTGTGTGTGCCAAGCCAGGGACCCAGCAGGGAAGTAGGAAGTGGGGGTGAGGCTTGAGCAAGATACTGAGTGCTAACAGTGGAAGAGTTTAGAGGATCCAGTGGCTTACCCTCTCTCCCACAGTTCTGTTTAAAAGACAATAAATCTCTTTGCATTCAAAAAGTGTTTGGCGCCCACCGTTTCAACTTGCATTACACTCACCATGCCTTGTAACCCACTACACAGAAGGATGTCAGCTATCTTTGACTCTGGAGGTCACCATTAGGCTTAAAGAGGCCTGGCACTTTGCTACACGGGTAAAGCTGCAGATCAGACAGCAATGCACTAGTGCAGTTGCTGCCCTTATATCGGCCATTTGGTGCCAGCATTAATGGCTAACAGGTGCGAGCCTATGCCCGGAAAGATGGGCACCTGCAGATGCACGTCTGCGCATGCGTATCTGCCTCTGCTTAGGAGCTTTGGCTGCACTATGGCCAGCACGTCCCTGAAATATTACAGTATATCACTCACATTTCAGGCACACCCCTATCTCCATAGATAACATTAAAGTTAGGCATATACCGGTTAGGTCTACTATCCCTGATTAAAACTGTCCTGCGTCTGGTCAATTTTACACTACTCTATTTTCTATACTATAGTAGTTTTTGTAGTGAAACCCCAGTCTGTGCTTTTTGTTTCTATGAAATTTGGGCTGAGCCTTATTATTTAGAATTGTACTGTTGCTAGGCAATTTAACACTGCTGTGTCATCTGCAGCCTCCTAATTCTTAATAGAGCTTGAAAGACATTGGCCAGTGGCAGTGCAGTTTTGAATTTGCCAAAACAGGGACAACCTCTCTCTGCCTGTCAAAGTTGGTATATTACTATTTGATGAAAAAGCAAGTGTCGCTGCTAATTCCCGCAAAAAAAATAAATTTTTTTAAACAAAAATGAATCAGATTGGGATGCTGCTGTATGTTAGCCAAGCTAATTGTGAGAGAAAAAAACAACTTCACAGCTAATGCTGTGCTAGCAGTGTGTGCTTTTTATGAGACTGACCATTAAAAAGTGTACTGCTTCCTAATGCCGCGTACACACGTGCGGACTTTCCGGCAGACTTGGTCCAATGGACTGGACTCCGTCAGACAATCCGATTGTGTGTGGGCTCCAGCTGACTTTTTTTTCCAAAAGTCCGACGAACCTAGAAATAAAATTCAAATCTTTCCGACGGACTCAAGTCCGGTCAAAAAATCCGCTCGTCTGTATGCTAGTCCGACGGACGCTAGGACAGCTATTGGCTACTGGCTATCAACTTCCTTATTTTAGTCCAGTCGTACGTCATCACGTACGAATCCGTCGGACTTTGTTGTGATCGTGTGTAGGCAAGTCCGTTCGTTGGGAAAGTCAGTCGGAAGTCCGCCGAAAGTCCGTCGGATAGACCGTCGGACCAGTCCGGTCGAAAAGTCTGCTCGTGTGTACGCGGCATAACACTACCTATAGCTTTAAGGTATCTCCAAAGCATGTTATTTAAAGGACTGATATATTTCCAATGTTGCTCTCAAAGTCACGTGAAAGACACTCTGCCTACAGTACAGTATTAAAAAAAAAAAGTGTCCCCCATAGCAATGCCCAGCTTTTCCTCCATGGTAGTGGGCACAATTTAATAACACGATTCATCCCCATAGACTTCAGTGGGATTGGTCACCAAGTTCAGGTTTGCTGAATTTTATACAGGACTTGCTGAACCCTTGGCCAATCTAAGCTGGCTAGTTTCTCACATCCCTAATTACTAAGTATTTTTACTATATTACAGTGTGACCTTACTATCACAATGTGATATAAGATTACACTAGTGAGCATTATCACTACATAAAAAGTATTTCACCCTTTGAAGTTTTATGTTTTTTTATGGCTTAGTGTAACGGCTTCTTAACTTACACTGTAAAATATACTACTTACAAAGATGCTTTTAAACCCTGCTCTGAATATTGCAGTAACTTAATGTGGATTTTTAGATAAGTAACCCTGTTGTTCTGTTGCCTACTGTAATAATAAGAAAATGTAGAATCAAATATCAGACTATAGACAAATTATATACCAGACTATCTGATTAAGAGTCTCAATATGCATCAGCAGAAGCATTTAATGGACCAATAATGTTTTCCAGAAAATTGTCTGGTGGCTCACTAGGATCTGCTTGTATTAGCACTGCTTTCCATAATGTTTTCCTGAATATGCATTTTAGAATTGGATTTTTTTCTACATATTGATTATGACCATTAGACACACTATTATTGTTACTGTAGAACACATTGCTTATGCTGCTGATGTGTATGGTTGATACTGTAAGGACCACTTCATAATTTAAGGCATTATTTCTGAATATTGCAAAGTAGCCTTACTGGCTTAAGTTAAAGGAATACCAGCTTAGTTCTCTATGCTATAATGCATATTATACAAATAGGCTCAATTCACTAGGCTATATCACACATTATAATGACCACTATTTTCAATGTTAATGATCATAATAATAAAGATAAAGCAAGTAATTTAGTATTGTATTAAGCACCTGGAAGATGTGTTATTTTATATAAAGAATAATAAAGCAAATATTAATAAGATAAAAAATCTAACTGAAATGAAAATATTTTGAAAGATCTCTATATATAGAAATAAGACCCTCACTAAAAACAAATGCAGTGGTACCGCCATAGGGGTTGCTGGATATTGTGGTCCACCTGTTACCCTGCCCAACATGGCATTCACCTCCCAGTCACTCTTGAGACAATGAACAGTCCGTGTGTTTGTTTTGTATTTTTATTGAGGGGTTTTGAACTTGGATAGGGTAAAGGAAGTTATGGGATTCCCAGGATCAATAATGGAATCAATAAAATGATCAGTTGGAACCTATATTTACACTTCCAGAGTCCCAGTGTCCTCCAGCACAATGCTTATTTGTAGACTTCCTCTCTCTATTGTACAATACTTGGTTCCTGGTACAGCTAGCACATGGTAGGCCCAACTCTGACTCTGTCAGGGCTTAGCAACTGCCATTTGCAGGCAGGGACTGTGGGCCCCTTTAGTGTAGCAAAAAATAGGAAAGTCTTTAGTGCTAGCTGACCTTGGTGAACTACTGCTCCTAGTCAGTCCTCTTCAGGCCCTTCCAGCCCTCCTGGCTGCAGCTGCCCGACTTCACTGCACATGACATCACAGTCTCTCCTGCTGGCTCTACATCCATCTCAGACTGCACTCTCCCAGTCCGCTCTGACATGCCTCCCCAGCTCTCCCACTCACCAGCCCTCCTGGAGACTTGCCTGGCAACACTAGCTCCTGTTGTCTTTCTCGGTTCCTCTCAGTGCCTCCTGTCCAGATTCCTCTTTATTTCTCAGCAAAGCTCCGACTTGCACCCGAACCCCACAGGCCCAAGGTCACCCCCCAGAATGGGAGGTACCTTAACGGCCCCGACAACCTAGTGTTCCATCTCCAGCTTCTTCCACCCAACTCCTCCCAAGCAGGGTTAACTCTAGGTGTTTAAGGAGGCCTGCCCCCTGCCAGTCCAAGTTGGGGATTGGTCAGGGCTCCTTAGAACACCCCAGGCAGCTCCACCTCTCTCCCCCTCCTCCCTTCTAGAATCCTCTAGAAGCCAGAGGGAGGTAACAGATAAGTGATGCTGCATGTGAGTCACCTGCTGCTACTCTAGGCCACTCCCAGCCCACACAGATCAAAACAAAACAGGCCTAGCTTACAGCTAGGCCTGATTAAATTTACCTGCATTACAAAAAAATACGTCTGGCACCTACCTAAAGTAGAGGGTGCTACACAAAAAACAAAATGGGGAACTTTAGGGAGTTTTGTAAGGGGAACCTGGAATTGAAAATGTTGTGATGCCATGAGTATTGTTTTGGAAAGTGGACAAAGCATAATATATTACAGCAGATGGGCAGGATAGTGACATCTCAACCTAAGAAGATAACAGATGGCCCCATGAATAACTGGATCTTGCGATGGACCAGTAGGGCTGAGTGGCCCAATTTACCTTACAAGTACTTTCTTCCCAACTCACCAGCATCCTTTCAGATACAGTATTTATCATGAAGGTTGGCATCATTAGCAAAAAAAACATACCAGACTTTTCTACTCAACCATTGAGACTGTAATGGTCAGGTTCAGAAAATCAGTAGCTATAGCAGTAAAGAAGAACCCACCGACCAGCTAGATAAGCACAGAAGCAGGTCACTCCAGCAGATGACACAGACTCACCTGAGGTGCAGAATCCAAGCACCAACAGGTGTTCACCAGAGCTCTCAATGGTGGGGATGGGTACCACTGTGTGTCAGCACCAGACCATGGTCTGCAGGATTGCCCCACCAGGAGGCAAGCATGCCAGGGCCCAACAGCAAACACAGCAGGCAGAGATAAGCAGAAGCATAGATCAGCAAACAAGCCAAAGGTTGGCTATGAATTGATGCGGGCCAGGATCAAGCAGAAGTGTAGTTGAGGAACAAGCCAAGGGTCGGTGATGAGTAAAACAAAGACACAGACAGCAGTAGGACATACAAGAGTGAGATATTGGCTGGGGGGAGCACAATAATCTGGCAAACAGGAAGTGCAAAGGCATGGCCTAAATGGGAAGTTCATGGGAGGAGGAAGGTGGTCAAAGTTCAAAACAAACAAGGCTTGAGGCAGAATCATTCAAGGAATTGTCCAGAGAGCTAGGACCCACTAATAATGGGGTACTTTGACGCAGTAGTGGGCTAGCACTATATGGCCTAATGGTATAACCAAATAACAATATTTTTGAATATGTTTAGGTCTTTTAAATAGCCTTGCAGGATTTAAACAAAAGATGGAGTTTAGCTTTAACCTTTGGACTCCTGTGACTCTGAATCAGCTGATCAATCCACAAACAAAATTTATATCAGCTGATGGAGCACAGCTGTGCCAGGTAGTGGAAGGATCCCAACAATATTGTCAGGATCCACCCCACTGTCTGACCGACAGCTGGCTCCACCTTTCAGCACATGGCTGAGAGCAGGAGCCAGCCATGCCCACCCCCTCCCAAGCCTGCTGCTTCAGTGAGCGCTGGAGGAGCAGAACAAAGAGCGGTGACTGTCACTGCTGTCCACTCTGAGCATACTGAAAAATGAGCTCAGTTCCCAGTCTTATGCTGCGTAAACACGATCGGATTTTCCGATGGGAAATGTTGGATGTGAGCTTGTTGGCTGAAAGTTCGACCGTGTGTTTGGTCCATCGAACATTGCTAATTGCTGATAGGGGTCATAACAAAATAAAGAGGAAGGCAATGCTGGAGAAACAGTTGGAGTTGGTGAAGCCTTTGTACGCCAGGGCAAACATCAATTATTTGACTGTCAAAATTGGTAACCTGAGGAGTCCATCTAATAGGGAGCACAATGCGGTCCAGGACTCTGAGAGATCGGGAGCAGCAGCAGATGACATATGTCCCGAGGCTGTGGTCTTATAACAGCCTGTGTTTTTTGCCAGACCACACCAAACCCAGGCTATCAACACTTCCTTCCACGCTTCCTTCCATGTTGCTCTGGTGGGTTGGGTGGCTGTGGTGTTGGTGGTGTTGCTGGAGGTGGTGGAGGAGTATGGTCCAACTCACACAGATGTTTTATTAGTTTTATTTGTGAGTTGGCCAGTTGTCCCCTTGTTTAGGGGCTTCAAAATGATTTCCTCACAGATTGTGCATTGGCCCCTCCTCCATGTGTTCCAGTTTGCTTGCTGTCACACAGCTAAATGCCTCGTGGCCACCAGGGGTCGTGTTAAGTGCCGCAGTAGCCTGGCGAAGGGAAAAACAGTCGCCGACTCCTCGCCTTCTTGGTCCTTTTGGTTGGAGGGCGGAGGGGAGGAAGCTGGGATTCTGTCAGGCTGCTTGCCACAGCCTCCTCCTGGCTGAGACTTTCCTGTGTATGAAAATGGTGCATAGTTTTAGGTTTTTGGTCATCAATCACACACAATTTTGAGCTTATGACTGTTGCAAATTGAATGTTAACAAATAGAAAAGACCATCATTCTGACCCCAGCATTTTTCATCCTTGTCCCAATCATTTTTGGCTACTACTGTCTATTGATATGTAAACCACTTTGCTAAATCAGAAATTAGTGATCAATAACATCTAGTTAACATCATTCATTTTTTGACAAGAAATATATTCAACAATGCTATACCTGGCTCAAGCTGTGCTCCTCCACATCTTCCTGGGTGGAAGGCCCAGGGTGGAATTCAGGAGGCTCAGCTGATGTGGAAGGGAGTGTTGAAGGAAGTGTAAATAGTGATGGCCTGGGTTCCGTCTAGTCTGACAAAAAAAGCAGTCTGTCGTAGTACCACAGCTTGGGTACATATACATCATCTGCTGCTGCTTCGAATCTCATGGAATCCTGGTCCTACTTGCGCTCCCTATTATATGTGCTCCTCAGGCTACCAATTTTGGCCTTCAAATAGTTGATGTCTGCCGTGGGATACACAGGCTTCACCAATTCCAACAGTTTCTCCAGGGCTGCCTTCCTCTTTAGCTTGTTGGAGTAGTCCCTGTTTTGGACTTGCCAGAGACATGGCTGCTCCCTGTACATGTCTAGGAATTTGGGCAGGAAGTCCAGGTCAGTGAATTTATCCACCATTTTAGCTGCAAGGCACAACACAAGACAAACCCTAATGTCAGGCTAAACTCTCCTAATCTTGTCCCAATGTAGGCCAAAATCTCTAAGCAGTATAGGCCACAAAACCACTGATACCCCAAGTTACAATTGTACCTTCATTTGAACGATTGGTGCTTATGATCCTCCGTCCTCCACTCACAGATCGTACGTACGTCGCCCGCCTGTTATGCATTATATACACTGCGCATGCGTGAAACTTCGCCCCTGTCCTTCTTTCTACTGTATTCCCCGCCTCTTCTCTTTCGGGGCAGTGGGAGAGCACATGGCGGAGACAGAGCAGGTGCTTGTAAAGAGCAGCAACAATGAGGACAAGGAAAACCCGGAGCAAGGCAGTTCCACATCCAGGAGGAGATATAAGGCCTCAAATATGTCCTTTGTAGAGATGGTGAAGATGGTGGACATCTTGAAGAGGACAGGGTATGATGGTAGTCATGGACCGTACAGAAACCCAAATGTGAGAAAGGCCAAGATCATGACTAGAATTGTGAGAAGTCTGCACAGGAATTTTGGGGTACGATGATCCAAGGAGCAATTGAGGAAACGCTGGTCAGACCTGAAATTGAGGGAGCACGATCAGTATAAAAGGATCAGGAAAGTGCTTCAAAAAAGTAAGTATTTGTCGTGTGTTCCTATTATTATTGTTACTTTTGTGCTGGTACATGTGCTTTTCTTTACTGTTGTACAGTTTAAAATGCCAAGTTTTAGGGCAAAGAAATTAAACATCTTTCGTTCGGCCACTAATACAACGTTTTTGGCAGATGCAGATTAACTACATTTGTCCATGCCTATTTGTATTAAAAGAAGTTTATTACATTGTTGTCTAGATGTGTTTGTAACTATAATGAAATGCAAACTTGATTCAGTGTAAGGAGAGGACACTTAGCAGTTGTTTACACATCTGGACGCAGGAGCACTAGTGTGGGGACACCAGAACAACCTTTTTATGGTGTCCCACACAGGTGCTCCAGTGGATATTAGGGGTTTCTCCATGTGTGAAACTTGCACAAAACAGGTAAGTATTCCAGCTTTTGAAAGGGAAAAAAATCATGTCTTCAGCTTGGAACTCTGCCAAAACGGACAATTGGACGACACTTCCAAGCAATGTTTCATATTACTATTTCTAGTCTAAAATATCTGTCTGCTAAGTATAACTTTTTTTGTATTCACATAGAGGAGAAAAGAATCGGGACATCTGGGGACACCAGGAACCCCACACCTCCTAAAGAAGGGGAACTCAGCACACAGCCCGAGGAAGTGGATTCCGGGGTTCAGGAAGTGGTCGAAATGGTGAACACAACAGGTCAGTGTCTGAGGCCACAGCTTCAGGTAATAGATGTATGCCTGCATATTTATAATACATGGTGTGTTTTATTCTTTTTAGGTGATGTGGATGTTGTGGAAGAAGAAACTCACTTCAACAGTGCAAGTGCACCACAAGTCCTCGTCTGTGAAATAATGGTGTGCAATCGGGATTTAGAGAAGGTCACGCAAAACATCAATGATGTTCAAAAATGACTGACCAACATGTACATTTTCTTGTTAATGTTTTAAGTTTAAAAAAAGTTTTAAAGTAATTGCAAAGCCAAATTTTGAAGATGCACACAGTGTGTCAACATGTGCTATCTGCCATCATGGGATATCAATGTAAGTGTTTTGTGGGTGCAACCCCTTCCTCGCAACTATAGTGGGTGAGAGGAAGCGGTTTCACCCCATAAACACGTCCATTGATCCCCCATGATGGGATCTAGCACATGTTGCCACACTGTGGTTTATTTCAAAAAAGCAAAACCACTTTGCACTACAAGTGCAATGCAAGTGCACTTGTAGGGCAAAGTAGATTGTCCTTTCTGAAATAAGGCCCACTGTGTCAACATGTGCTAGCTCCCATCATGGGGGTTCAATGGACTTGTTTCAGGGGTGCAACCCCTTCCTCTCACCTACTTTAGTTGCGAGGAAGGGGTTGTACGCACAAAACGCGTACATTGATATCCCATGATGGCAGATAGCACATGTTGACACACTGTGTGTTTTGTGGCTTGCGAAAATAGATGTAGGGGAAAGACACACATTTTAGGCATGGGATCATGAGGGAAATCCACATTTTGAGTCCCAATTTGTGTGCATCTTCAAAATTTGGCTTTTACAGGGGTGAGATCACCCCATCTGATGAAGGCAAAAGCAACACAGTTTTGACATACTAATATCTCATATGGCCTTCACTTTATCAAAGTTGAACTTTGTAAGTTCCTGAGTTGGGGATGTGTATGTTATGGTTTTAAACATGCCTGTTTAGCCACAAAAAGGGCTATATACTGTCAAACATACATGTTATACACCAAAGATGTTGGTTTGTTAAAAAACACTTTTATAACGCACATGTGAATGTGCTTGGAGTAAAATGTTTTATACTCAACAATGTGTGGCTTCTTCTTTCAGTGCTCAATACCATTTTTTTTAGTAAGTTGGTGTAGTTGCAGTGACAGTGGGGGTTATTTACTAAAGGCAAATCCACTTTGTACTACAAGTGAACTTTCAGTGCACTTTCAAGTGCACTGAAAGTGTACTTGTAGTGCAAATTGGATTTGCCTTTAGTAAATAACCCCCACTGTACTGTAAAATCATGCCATTTTAGGGACTACAAGCAATTAATTCATGGAGTTGAAAAGGAGGAATATTTCTATCATAAATGCATTACATACATTAACAACAAAAACATTGTGTGTTTGTAGCAGACCCACAGCACAACATAATATTAGCTGAAAAAGAGATTATCACCTCATGTATCAAATAAGTTAGGTTTGCACTATTGAAGAAAATGGCCAAAAATAAAAGGCCATTGGAGAACCTAGGAGACATATAAGAAACACAAGCAGTAAATCAAATGAAATATGAGTTTAGTCTTTCTCAAAAAAATTATTTGAAACAGCTTAAAGATTCTCTGGCATATCAATCGCCCCCTTAACCGCGAAGTACTCCACATAGCTTTGCCGTACTTCGCGGGCGCTTGGGGGGGCAAGCCAGGATGGCCAGCTTTAAGCGCGTCATCGTTTCTGCCGCTCAGTCAAACCGAGGCCAGATAGTTGGCTGAATTCTTACGCATGAAATTATGCAGAATGCAGCAGCTTAAAATTATGTGGCTCAGTTTGTATTCGGCCATGTTTATGGCCGTTTGGAATAGCCGGAACCGGCTGGCCATTATGCCAAAGGCATTCTCTACCACCCTTCTGGCACGGGCCAGCCGTTAATTAAAAACCCTCTGGTCCGGGGTCAGGGTTCTCTTGGGGAATGACCTCATCAAATGCTCCCCCAGCGCAAAGGCCTCATCTACCACAAAGACAAACGGGAGGCCCGCCACGTTATCCACTGGAGGTGGCAAGCCCAAGCTGCCATTCTGGAGCCGTCAGTAAAATTCAGTCTGGGCAATGACTCCTCCATCCGATATACAGCCATTCTTCCCCATGTTCAGATACAGAAACTCATAAGTCTCTGACACCACCGCCAACAACACAATACTACAGTACCCCTTGTAGCTGTAGTAGTATGACCCTGAGTTGGAGGGTGGGACGATCCGGACATGCTTCCCATCTATCGCACCACCGCATTTGGGAAAGTGCCAATGCTGGTGGGCGAAATGGGAGGCTACAGTCTGCCATTCCTGCGGGTTGGAAGGAAACTGTGGAGTCAAACAAGAAAAAAAAATTAGTACTTTTGCACATAACATTGCAAGCAGATGCAAAGATTCTTGGCCAACATAAGTATAACATTTATTGAAATGAGTATTTAAAGACAAAAGTATAAGGTTCACTTATCAGATTCCTCCCCCCCCTCTGATGGCCCATTGGAAAACTTTTATGGTGGGGGGGATGTTTTGGACAGGTAACCCTCTCCACTTCATTGAGAGCTGAATGCATAAATAATGTGTGTTACTTTGGCCAGCCACTCCTTACTTACACTATTGTTACATAGTTACATAGTAGGTGAGGTTGAAAAAAGATACATTACATTGTATATCCCTGTATGTTGAGGTCGTTCAGGTGCTTATCTAATAGTTTCTTGAAACTATCCATGCTCCCCGCTGATACCACCACCTGTGGAAGGGAATTCCACATCCTTGCTGCTCTTACAGTAAAGAACCCTGTACGTAGTTTAAGGTTAAACCTCTTTTCTTCTAATTTTAATGGGTGGCCATGAGTCTTGTTAAACTCCCTTCTGCAAAAAAGTTTTATCCCTATTGTGGGGTCACCAGTATGGTATTTGTATATTGAAATCATATCCCCTCTCAAGCGTTTCTTCTCCAGAGAGAATAAGTTCAGTGCTCGCAACCTTTCTTCATAACTAATATCCTCCAGACCCTTTATTAGCTTTGTTGCCCTTCTTTGTACTCGCTCCATTTCCAGTACATCCTTCCTGAGGACTGGTGCCCAGAACTGGACAGCATACTCTAGGTGCGGCCGGACCAGAGTCTTGTAGAGCGGGAGAATTATCGTTTTATCTCTGGAGTTGATCCCCTTTTTAATGCATGCCAATATGCTGCTTCTGTTTCTGCTTTGTTAGCAGCAGCTTGGCTTTGCATGCCATTCTTGAGCCTATCATCTACTAGGACCCCCAGGTCCTTTTCCATCCTAAATTCCCCCAGAGGTTCTCCCCCCAGTGTATAGATTGCATTCATACTTTTGCCACCCAAATGCATTATTTTACATTTTTCTACATTGAACCTGATTTGCCATGTAGTTGCCCACCCCATTAATTTGTTCAGATCTTTTTGCAAGGTTTCCACATCCTGCGGAGAAGTTATTGCCCTGCTTAGCTTAGTATTGTCCGCAAATACAGTGATTGAACTGTTTACCCCATCCTCCAGGTTGTTTATAAACAAATTAAATAGGATTGGTCCCAGCACAGAACCCTGGGGGACCCCACTACCCACCCCTGACCATTCCGAGTACTCCCCATTTATCACCACCCTCTGAACTCACCCTTGTAGCCACTTTTCAATCCATGTACTCACCCTATAGTCCATGCCAACGGACCTTATTTTGTACAGTAAACGTTTATGGGGAACTATGTCAAATGCTTTTGTAAAATCCAGATACACCACGTCTACGGGCCTTCCTTTATCTAGATGGCAACTCACCTCCTCATAGAAGGTTAATAGATTGGTTTGGCAAGAACGATTCTTCATGAATCCATGCCGATTACTGCTAATGATACTGTTTGCATTACTAAAATCTTGTATACAGTCCCTTATCATCCCCTCCAAGTGTTTACATACTATTGATGTTAGGCTAACTGGTCTGTAATTCCCAGGGATGTATTTTGGGCCCTAGGGTGCAAGCCATCTGGTCCCGGTGATTTTTTAATGCTAAGTTTCTCAAGTCTCATTTTAATTCTGTCCTCTGTTAACCATGGAGGTGATTCCCGTGATGTGTCATGAGGATAAACACTGCAGTTTTGGTTACTGAAGCCCCCGATTCCCTTGTGAAGACTGAGGAGAAGAATAAATTCAATACCTTCGCCATCTCCCCATCCTTTGTAACCAGTTGTCCTTCCTCATTCTTTATGGGGCCAATATGGTCTTTCCTCCCTTTTTTACTGTTTACATACTTAAAGAATTTCTTGGGATTTTTTTTGCTCTCCTCCACTATGTGTCTTTCATGTTCTATTTTAGCCTTCCTTATTGCACCCTTACATTTCTTGCTGCATTCTTTATAAAGTCTGAATGCTGATGATGATCCCTCAACCTTGTATTTTTTGAAGGCCTTCTAATTTGCTTTTATATGCATTTTTACATTGGAGTTAAGCCATCCAGGACTTTTGTTCGCTCTTTTAAATTTATTACTCAATGAGATGCATTGGCTAATGCCCTTATTTAATATGCTCTTAAAGCAAACCCATCTCTCCTCCGTGTTCTTTGTTCCTAAGATTATATCCCAATTTATGCCTTCTAGCAAGGCTCGTAGTTTAGGGAAGTTTGCTTTTTTGAAATTCAGTGTGTTTGTATTCCCCTTGTGTTTCCTATTTGTGTGATTTAGACTGAAGCCAATTGACCTGTGATTGCTGTTACCAAAATTTCCCCATATTTCCATATCCGTGATCAGGTCTGTATTGTTGTTAATTAGTAGATCCAGTAACGCTTTATTTCTAGTTGGTGCGTATACCATCTGACCCATAAAATTGTCTTGCAAGACATTTAGGAACTGGCGAGCCTTAGATGAATGTGCGGTTCCCTCCGCCCTGTCTATGTCTGGATAGTTAAAATCCCCTATTATGATAACCCTTCCCATCCTTGCTGCTAATCCAAATTGTGATAGGAGATCTGTCTCCCCTTCCTCCCACAGGTTAGGGGGCCTATAGCATACTCTCAGTATTATTTTCCTCTTAGCTTCATCCCTTTGTAGCTTCACCCATAAGGATTCCACCTCCTCCCTAGCTCCCTTAGTGATGTCATCTCTCACATTCACTTGTACATTATTCATGATATATAGACATACTCCTCCCCCTTTTTTACTCTCTCTGTCCTTGGGATAAAGGGTATACCCTTGAATGTTTACCAGCCAATCATGAGAGCTGTTGAACCAAGGCCTCTGAAATTCCCACAAAATCCAAATCCTCCTTGTACAACAGTATCTCTGGTTCACCCATCTTGTCCACCAGGCTCCTGGCATTGGTGAACATGCCACGTAGTTTAGACCGGTCGCATATTATTGGGTGTTCCGAGATTGCAACTAGGACTTGCTACTATACTTACCTTGGGTTTATGTGCTTTGGTCAACCCACCACTAATGCCCCCACTACTACCCTCTGGAATATGTTCCCCACTGACTATCTCTACGTCTGGACCCTCTGGACAGGTAAGAAGTGTCATAATCCAAAAATAGGAATACACACTGTCCAAATTGAAGCACCTTTTTACATTCTGCAATTACCTATCAAGATAATAGGAGAAAAAAATGTAAATAGTACCATTGGAAAGTATTCAGGCAGGCACTTGCACTAAATGCTTTTGTGAATTCATCCATAAATCTGACCACAAAAGAGGTAGGTATAGTGTGTATGGGTTGGGCAAAGTCAGCAGATGGAGTATTGGTATCGCTTGACTTAGCGGTTGGGAAGGAGGGAGGGTTCCAAATGAGTTTTGGCCCCCCCAAAAAAGCCTCTTGCACTCTGCCTGAATTTAAGGACAACAATAACATTTGGCCACAATCTAGGGGGTGTTTAGGGTAAGCACTACAATAAAGCTGACAAAATACATTGTTAAGTGACTAGGCTAGGTGTGTATGGGCCCAAGATAGCATGCTGCGGAGGTTAGTGAAGGCAAATATGCATGAAGGACAAAAAAGGAGCAGTAAAAGCTTACTGCATGCATGAGGACAAAGAGGACATTCACAGCATATTACAATCATGGTAATTATGGAATGATGAAATAAATAAAATACATTAGCAAACATTAAATACATAGAATGTCATGTTAAAGGATAACACTTACCTTAATATAGAAGGTATATATGGATAGGGGCAAGTGGCGCTACCTATGTTGGATACGTACCAGTTATGTGTTAGCTATATAGCTATATATTAACTGTGTGCTCTCCTAGAAGTGAGTTAAAAATGTGCTATTACAGAACCGTATATAAGTTGTATATGTGCCCAATGGGATAAATATCCCGTACCAGAGGATGCAACCAAATTATACAGGTGTACCAACAAAGTATATATATATACACAGGTGTAGCAGAAAATATCATAAATAGTGAATAGTAGTGACATTAATTATATAAATAATAAGTGTATCAGCACACACCCCCCTCCTAATGTGTAAGGGGTTGACCATATATTACCAATTCGTTCTTCCAGCTGTATCACTGGCTAGTAAGGAGTCTCTATTCAGTCCATACCCAGTACAATGTATTGGTTAAATATATCCACTCCGTGTACAAGTGGCGTGTTAAGCTGGGGGTCCAATCACAACCCCCTTTCTTTCCATAAGTGCAATCAATGTTAATAAGGACCAAGTGTAACGTGTGCCAAAAATATAAATATAAATATATACCAAATAAAAAATAAAATAACCAAATGTGTCAAAAATATACCAATTGTGACATAAATGTAAAAAATGTAGATAATAAAGATCAATATTGTGAAAGTCCTAGCTTGAAGACAGTTCATTCAAAAATTCCTGCGTAAGGTGACTGTGGTGATAGCAGCAGTTGATGATATCCAGTGACTTAAGTGCTCCCCCTCAAGGGTCCCCACTCACCAGCTCCCTGCACCCCTGCAGGGCTAAGAAGCATCTAGTATCCTCGATGTTTTCTTGGAATCCAATGGGGTTGTCCCTAGGGGGCTTCCGCTCCAAGTGTAGCTATCCTTCAGGGTTAGGTTTTTTCTTCATATAAGAGAAAACAGGGCTCCCATAGTGTGATAGCGTAGTGTATTTATTAAAAAATTACTGGGTCCAATGACCAATGATAAAAGTAAATATACAAAAGTTTAAAAGCAATTAACACTCCCGCAAAGGGAGTGAAGATATCACACTGCGTAAGGGAGATCAAGCCCGGAGAGGAGCTTGTGGATGTAGGCTAACAGCTGAGCGGCGTGCGCCCCAGCTGCGTTCCACACTCTCTCTGACTTCCGCGTATGACGTAGGTACGTTGCTCCGCCTTACGCGTTTCGTCATCGACATTCTCAAGGGCGTAGCTAACGTACCTGATGGTAAGCTATTTGAAGGCAAGCGGGCATATCTCCTCCCATGGGCGGAATCCCTTAATTATGTATTACCAAGACGGCCCTTCTTAGACCGAGCCAAAATGCCGGGGGTGCTTGAAGTGTATTACCTTAATAATAAGGTTTTATTATCCCCGCTTGCCAACATTACGACAGACTTGAGTATTTACATAAACCTATAGATACAGGCATTGATGCTATTTTATACATGTAGCTCGATATAAACCACTCAGGGTTGATCATTGGGTGATATCATTTCTCCCATCAATATGCACGGGGCTGGAGCACCGGGGTTTGTAAATTATGACCCCTACTGGTATATTTAGATATTACAGGTGGGCCTCATAGATATATATACAGATCCCAAATTTAAGGCTTGAGTATATACTTAATTATAGTCCCTATGTGGGCCATTCCCCTCACCCCTCCGGGATCCAGGTGCCTTAGCCGTAACTTCACTTGCATATATTGATTTGGGGAATTAGCATCACCAGGTTTACATGTCCCAAAATACAAGATAACTAATTTATCCAGCTGAATGTACATTTTACCATAAACAGAGTGGGCATATATCAATTTAATAAGGTTGGAACATCAGATTCATATCATATATACCCCACCATGCCCGTCTAGTCTGGGGGGATGCTATTGATATCCCACTCTGAGAGGGGCCTATTTACCAAGATGCAATAACATGGAGTAAAGGGCCCAGAATTACAGGTCACGACTCAAGAGTCAGGGATCAGAAGAATTACTAATGATGATGACTAATGGTAAATGGTAAAAAGTGGGGGAGAGAACAGGGGATGATTGGGTCCTCAGTAACCTCAGGACCTATCGTAAGAGGTTAACTTAGCTGGGGGCCCACTACAGATGCAGGGGAGCCAGTACAAGACAATAAGGGATACGAAAGTGGTCATAAGGCCTACATTACAGTTCCCATAGTGTCCCCACAGTCAGCCATCTAAATACCATGTCAGTACATGATAGACCATTATATCTGCTAGGGGTTAGCGATAAAGCAGTTTAGGTCTATATCCAGATTTAACCCCTTGGGAGCCAGAGATTGTAATCGATAGATCCACTCAGTTTCATTACGAGAAATGAGTGTGAGTTTATTCCCTCTCCAGTGATCTTCAATGTGATCTATGCCATAGAACACAAGACCTGTGGGGTCCCTCTGATGTACCTCATCAAAGTGTCTATATAGATAGTGTTTGGGGAACCCTTTCTTTATATTATTAATGTGTTCCCTTATTCTGACTGCTAGAGGCCGGGTGGTTCTACCCACGTACTGGAGATGACATGGACATTCCAAAATGTACGTTACATGGGTAGTCTGACATGTGATTAGTTTTTTTATTTTGTATTGTTTGTGGTCAACTGTGGATTTAAATATTACTTTCTTTCTGGGTTGTGGCTTACTAACCCTACAGCCCAAACATCTACGACATTTGTAGAACCCCTTCAGATTCGTACTGATTTTTGCTTGTTTCGGGGGGTCTATAGCATTATGTACTAGATAGTTCCGCAGGCAAGGTGCTCTTCTATACACGAATTTGGGTCTTCTGGGAAGGATTTTTGATAATACCCTGTCTTCTTGTAAAATTGGCCAATATCTGTTAATGATCCGTTCAACATCTTTATACTGATTATTATATCCTGTAACAAACAGAATCTCTTCTTGTTTGTTCTTTTTCCTCTTAGTGTTGTTCAGTAAGGCCTTTCTGTCCACCTTTATTATCTCCTTCTTTAGATTTACCAGGGTCTCTTTTGCATATCCCTTATCTTGGAACCTTTGAATTAACATATCCGCTTGTTTATCAAAATCTGCAGTTAGGTCACAGTTCCTGCGAAGGCGCATTAGTTGGCCCTTTGGGATATTTCCCTTCCAGCTTGGATGGTGGCAGCTGGAAGTGGGTATGTACCCATTACGATCTGTGTCCTTAAAAAAGGTACGAGTGCAGAGGGATGTTCCTGATTTAAAAATTTCCAAGTCTAGGTAATCTATCTTCTGGGGATTCCATTTTCCTGTAAACGTAATTCCATATTTATTATCACCAAGTTGTCCAAGAAAGTCTTCAAAGGCGTCTGATGTTCCATCCCATAAGATGATCAGATCATCAATGTAACGCCTGTACATCTTGATCTGAGGGATTTTTCTTCTATAAATATATTCCTCCTCCCACATATTCAGGAAGAGGTTCGCTACACTGGGGGCATACCGTGCCCCCATGGCTACACCTTTGGTTTGTACATAATAATTTCTGTTGTACCAGAAATAATTGCATTCCATGGCCAACTTGAGCCCCTCCAATATGTAATTGATCTGCTGTTGCTTCATTCCTGTGTTTTCATGCAACGCCTTTTCTACTCCGGCTAGACCATCTTTCTGTACAATACTGGTGTACAATGAATTAACATCTATGGTTGCCAGGATCCAATTACTGCCTTCTTTGATTTCTTGGAGTTCCTGGATAAGCTGTTGGCTATCCCGTAGATATGATTTACCTTGTTGTACTAGCGGCTTCAGGTATTTGTCTAAATATTCCCCTAGTCTTGAAAATATGGAATTAATCCCACTGATTATGGGCCTTCCTGGTGGTTTATGTAGTCTTTTTGTATTTTTGGTGTGTAATACATGACAGGAGTTTTGGTGGATTTTAAAAACAGGTATTCAGCTTCTTTAGGGTTTAGTATCCCCATTTTCTTCCCCTTTTCAATGTAGGTCTTCAATTTCTTCTGGTACCTCTTTTTGGGATTACTCTTAAGTTTCTTGTAAGTGTCCTCCACCCTTATAAGGTTTTCCATTTCCTCCTGGTAATCTTTTTTGTCCAGGATGACCAGTCCTCCCCCTTATCTGCTGGTCTTATAACTACTTCATGCCGTTCCCCCAGTTTCTTAATGGCATCCCATACATGTTTCCCTTTTCTTTCTTTCTTCTTGAGGTTTCTGAGGTCTTCTTCAACCATTTTTTTAAAAACATTCATGCACTGGCTCCCTGGAGTCTTCGGGTTGTAGATGGAGTTATTTTTAAGGTTGGTTTGTATGTATTCAGGGGTATCTCGAGTTCTTGTATCTTGGTTTAAAGCAAAGTATTTTTTGAGATTCAGTTTTCTCATGAACTTCTGGAGGTCAATGTAAGCTTCGAATTTGTCTAACATTTTTTCCGGAGCAAACTTGAGTCCCAGGTCCAACACTTTAAGTTCTTCATCAGAGAAAGTAGAATTACTGAGATTAAAGATTCCTTTTCCTAATACACTCTCCTTCTTTTTCTTCCTACCTCCTCTTCTTCCTCTTGTCTGTCTCTTCTTTCCGGGTGGCTTGATATTAGGTCCCTGTTTCTCTCTTGAGCATTTTCCCATCCGTTGTTGGGGTGTAACCTCCCCCCTCCTTCCCGCCTCCCCATAGGGAAGGGGTCTCCCTGCCTTCTTTGTCCTCCTCTCGGGGGTCCTCCTCCGTTGCCGCATTGAGCTCTCCATCCTGGAGTCCTGTAGGGTACATGGGCCTTCCACTTTCCTGGGGGCCTGTCCCGGTATCCCTCCCTGGGAAAATCCCTCTGTTCCTCGGCCTCTCTTCTATATGGAGGGTGGGATGGATAGGCGTTTCTAAGGGGGGAATATCTGTTATAAGTGGAGACATTGTAGCTTCTGTTTCTAGATGTTCTCTGATCTGAGGGCTCCCGATAGCTGACTCTCCTATACCTAGGTGTGTCATCATACCGGTTTGGTGTTCTAGGTCTCCCTCTATTAATCATAGTGGGGTATGTTGGCGTTCCCAATATCGGGATATTTTCCCTCAGACCCAGTGGTCCATCTTCAGTGGGTTCCTCCAGGCATTCATCCATTATGGTGTCCTCCATATCATTACTAGGATCACCTATGGTGGATTGCCACTTATATACTCTGTTATTTTTGTAGTCAAGGACATCTCTCTTGAATTTTTTCTGTTTCTTTGCCTGGACTTCGCCATCATATTTCTTAATATATTCTTGTAGCTCCCTTTCCTTATCTTTGTATTCCCTCTGATTGGCAAATGGCACCAGTAAGCTTTTAATTTCCGTGATGTTGGTCTCTATCATCTTTAATTTAAATTGCCTCCGTTTCACAATATTTCGAAGCAACTCTCCTTCACACTTATTGAAGATGGAAAACCATTCAGCCATCAGGTCACCATCATTGATATTATCATTGGGGTGCACATCCCATCTCAACCTTCTGGGGGTCATTTTGGCTGTAATGTAAGTTTCTAGCGTGGCCACATCCCACCATACCCTTAATTGCTTCTCTAGGGTATGTTTGAGTTGTTTCATGAGGCTGTGCATATCCTGTGCATTAGTGACCTGTTCCTGGCTAAAAATACCCCCCCAGGTCTATATTTCTATTTGTCATGTATCCAAAAATATCCATAGCTGCAGAAAGATCACCCCACAAAGGTTATGGGGTTACACGTATAAAAAGGAAAAATATTTTTCCGCGCTCACAGATCAAGGCTTGCAGCCTCCCCTTACTCACCCCCACAGGGATGAGGTAGAAATACAAGGTATATATGGATAGGGGCAAGTGGCGCTACCTATGTTGGATACGTACCAGTTATGTGTTAGCTATATAGCTATATATTAACTGTGTGCTCTCCTAGAAGTGAGTTAAAAATGTGCTATTACAGAACCGTATATAAGTTGTATATGTGCCCAATGGGATAAATATCCCGTACCAGAGGATGCAACCAAATTATACAGGTGTACCAACAAAGTATATATATATATATATACAGGTGTAGCAGAAAATATCATAAATAGTGAATAGTAGTGACATTAATTATAGTGTGGAACGCAGCTGGGGCGCACGCCGCTCAGCTGTTAGCCTACATCCACGAGCTCCTCTCCGGGCTTGATCTCCCTTACGCAGTGTGATATCTTCACTCCCTTTGCGGGAGTGTTAATTGCTTTTAAACTTTTGTATATTTACTTTTATCATTGGTCATTGGACCCAGTAATTTTTTAATAAATACACTACGTTATCACACTATGGGAGCCCTGTTTTCTCTTATATGAAGAAAAAACCTAACCCTGAAGGATAGCTACACTTGGAGCGGAAGCCCCCTAGGGACAACCCCATTGGATTCCAAGAAAACATTGAGTATACTAGATGCTTCTTAGCCCTGCAGGGGTGCAGGGAGCTGGTGAGTGGGGACCCTTGAGGGGGAGCACTTAAGTCACTGGATATCATCAACTGCTGCTATCACCACAGTCACCTTACGCAGGAATTTTTGAATGAACTGTCTTCAAGCTAGGACTTTCACAATATTGATTAGGGATGAGCCGAACACCCCCCGGTTCGGTTCGCACCAGAACCCGCGAACGGACCGAAAGTTCGCACGAACGTTAGAACCCCATTGACGTCTATGGGACTCGAACGTTCGAAATCAAAAGTGCTCATTTTAAAGGCTAATTTGCATGGTATTGTCCTAAAAAGGGTTTGGGGACCCGGGTCCTACCCCAGGGGACATGTATCAATGCAAAAAAAACTTTTAAAAACGGCCGTTTTTTCGGGAGCAGTGATTTTAATGATGCTTAAAGTAAAAAAAAAAAGTGAAATATTCCTTTAAATATCGTACCTGGGGGGTGTCTATAGTATGCCTGTAAAGTGACGCGTGTTTCCCATGTTTAGAACAGTCCCTGCACCAAATGTCATTTTTAAAGGAAAAAATCTCATTTAAAACTGCTTGCGGGTTTAATGTCATGTCGGGTCATGGCAATATGGATGAAAATCAGTGAGACAAACGGCATGGGTACCCCCCAGTCCATTACCAGGCCCTTTGGGTCTTGTATGGATATTAAGGGGAACCCCGCACCCAAATTAAAATAAGGAAAGGTGTGGGGCCACCAGGCCCTATATACTCTGAACAGCAGTGCAAACAAGACAGGGACTGTAGGTTTGTTGTTAAGTAGAATCTGTTTGTAATTTTGAACATTTTTAACGTGTTTAGCTCCAGCCAAAAAATCTTTTCTAAGCTTTTTGGAAAACATAGGGAAGGGTTATCACCCCTGTGACATTTGTTTTGCTGTCTTTCCTCCTCTTCAGAAGATTTCACCTCACTTTTTTGTCCCAATGAAAAATGTTTTTTGAAAATTTGGGTTTTTTTGTGGAACAAGGATTGGAAAGCATCAGTGGAAAGGAGAAATTGTTTTCCCATATTAACTCTTACAGGAGAGAATTTCCCTTCCTAGGGGTAGATTTCATCTCACTTCCTGTTGTCTCCTTCCGTTTGCAAGTAGGAGTCATTTGTAAGTTAGATGTTTGAAAGTAGGGTCCTGCCCTATATACTCAGCAGAAATTTGGGCCTTAGGTATTGCTGTGGCCACAACACTGTAAGCCCTCACAGGGCCCTGCTGTGAAATATTAGATCAAGAATTGTAATTACATGCCCCTGTTGAACAGGAGCTGAAAAATTAGGCCTTAGGCACTGGTGCTGGTGCCACAACACTGCAACCCCTCACAGACACTCTAGTTGGAACGCAGGAATGAGCCCTGCTGCAAAGTATTGCTTCAAAAATTGTAATTACACGCCCCTGTTAGACAGGGGCAGAAAAATTGGGCCTTAGGCACTGGTGCTGGTGCCACAACACTGCAACCCCTCACAGACACTCTAGTTGGAACGCAGGAACGAGCCCTGCTGCAAAGTATTGCTTCAAAAATTGTAATTACACGCCCCTGTTAGACAGGGGCAGAAAAATTGGGCCTTAGGCACTGGTGCTGGTGCCACAACACTGCAACCCCTCACAGACACTCTAGTTGGAACGCAGGAACGAGCCCTGCTGCAAAGTATTGCATCAAAAATTGTAATTACACGCCCCTGTTAGACAGGGGCAGAAAAATTGGGCCTTAGGCACTGGTGCTGGTGCCACAACACTGCAACCCCTCACAGACACTCTAGTTGGAATGCAGGAACGAGCCCTGCTGCAAAGTATTACATCAAAAATTGTAATTACACGCCCCTGTTAAACAGGGGCTGAAAAATTGTGCCTTAGGCACTGGTGGTGGCGCCCAGAACCAAAAATGTTCTTACAAGCTATCAGCGTGATGATTGAGGAGGAAGAGGATAATTACTCAGGGATAGTCACTCAGCATCAGCATAGGCAGTCTTTGAAGGGATCTGAGATTTCAAAAAAAATTATTCGGTTACATCAGCATCAGGTGCTTGGTAGCTGGTGGTGATCCAAGACTCATTCATTTTTATGAAGGTCAGCCGATCGACCGAGTCGGTGGACAGACGCACCCTGTGATCGGTTACCACGCCTCCAGCAGCACTGAATGTGCGTTCCGAAAGAACGCTGGATGCAGGACAGGCCAGTAGCTCAATTGCATACTGTGCAAGCTCTGGCCAGTGATCCATCCTCAAGACCCAGTAACCCAGAGGATTTTCGGTGGGAAAGGTGTCCAAGTCTGATCTTGCCCCTAGGTATTCCTGCACCATGTAAAACAGACGCTGGCGATGGTTGCTGGAACCGATCATACCTTGGGGCTGCGGACCAAAAAATTGTCTGAACGCATCGGTCAGACGGCCACCTTCTCCACCGCTCCTTCTTTGACTGACCGAAGCCTCAGCAACACGTTGTCCAGAAACAGGAGTTTGTAACCTCCCAGTCTCTGGGAACGCGTTGCACAGACCTTTCTGCAAGGCCTCCCGAAGATGTTTCATCCTCTGCTCCCTCTGCGATGGCAAGATAAGGTCCGCAACCTTACCCTTGTAACGTGGATCAAGGAGGGTTGCCAGCCAGTATTGGTCCTTCTCCTTGATACCACGAATACGAGGATCCTTACGCAGGCTTTGCAGGATCAGGGAGGCCATGCAGCGTAGGTTTGCTGAGGCATTCGGTCCGGAGTCCTCTGGGTCACTAAGAACGACATGGTCCGCAGCCACCTCCTCCCAGCCACGTACAAGTCCATGTGTTTCTTGGGACTGATCCCTTAAAGACTGCTGCTGATGCTGAGTGCCAGGCTCCACCTCCATACTGACACAATCTTCCTCCTCCTCCTCTTCCTCCTCGTCCTCTTCCTGTGTGATCGGCGGGCACGCAGGAACACTGTCTGGATAAAGGGGGCCTTGAGAGCTAAGGAAGTCCTCCTCTTCCTGCCTCTGTTCTGCCTCAAGTGCCCTGTCCATTATTCCACGCAGCGTGTGCTCCAACAGGTGGACAAGGGGGACAGTGTCACTGATGCATGCACTGTCACTGCTCACCATCCTCGTGGCCTCCTCGAATGGTGACAGGACAGTGCATGCATCCCTGATCATGGCCCACTGGCGTGGGGAAAAAAAACCAAGCTCCCCTGACCCTGTCCTGGTGCCATAGTCGCACAGGTACTCATTGATGGCCCTCTGCTGCGTGTGCAGCCGCTGCAGCATGGCCAACGTTGAGTTCCACCTGGTGGGCATGTCACAGATTAGGCGGTTCTTGGGCAGGTTAAACTCCTTTTGGAGGTCCGTCAGCCGAGCACTGGCATTATATGACCGGCGGAAATGCACACAGACTTTCCTGGCCTGCCTCAGGACATCCTGTAAGCCCGGGTACCTGCCCAAGAACCGCTGCACCACCAAGTTAAGGACGTGAGCCAAACAGGGCACATGGGTCATTTGTCCCTGTCGGAGGGCAGAGAGGAGGTTGGTGCCATTGTCGCAAACCACCATTCCTGCCTTAAGTTGGCGTGGCGTCAACCACCTCTGAACCTGCCCCTGCAGAGCTGACAAAACCTCTGCCCCAGTGTGGCTCCTGTCCCCCAAGCACACCAGCTCAAGCACCGCATGGCATCTTTTGGCCTGCGTACTTGCGTAGCCCCTTGAACGCCTACGGAGCACCGCTGGTTCCGAGGAAGAGGCCATAGAGGAAGAAGAAGAGGAGGGGGTGGAGGAGAGAGGTGTGTCACAATCAGCATTTTGGAGGCGTGGTGGCGGAACAACCTCCAACACTACTGCACCTTGTCCTGCATCCTTCCCAGCTGCCAGCAGAGTCACCCAATGCGCCGTGAAACTTAGGTAACGTCCCTGTCCATGCCTGCTGGACCATGAGTCAGCGGTAATATGCACCTTACCGCTGACCGCCCTGTCCAGAGAGGCATGGACATTGCCTTCCACATGCCGGTAGAGAGCCGGAATCGCCTTCCGTGAGAAAAAGTGGCGTTTGGGTACCTGCCACTGAGGAACCGCACATTCCACAAACTCACGGAAGGGGGCAGAGTCTACCAACTGAAAAGGCAGCAGTTGAAGTGCTAGCAATTTTGCCAAGCTAGCATTCAACCGCTGGGCATGTGGATGGCTGGGAGCAAACTTCTTTCGGCGGTGCAGCAGCTGGGGCAGGGAAATTTGCCTGGTACAATCTGACGTCGGTGTACCAAAAGCAGATTGCCCACAAGTACTTGGCTGTGACACACCTAATTCTACACCTTCATTCCTCTCACTGCAGGTCTCAGAGAGGACTGAAGGTCTAGTGGGGTTGGAAATCTCAGCTGATGAGGAGCAAGGAGAGATCCTCTTTGTTCTTTGGTGTGGGTCTTTTAGATACGCTTGCCAACGAACTGCATGGCAGGTCAACATATGTCTGGTCAAGCATGTGGTACCCAAGCGGGAGATGTTTTGGCCACGCGAGATACGCTTGAGACATATGTTGCAAATAGCAGCGGTGCGATCTGATGCACTCGTCTCAAAAAAGGCCCACACCAAAGAACTTTTTGAATAACGCGCAGAGACTGCAGCGCCCTGCACATGTGGAGCTTTGGGGTGTGATGCAGTCAATGTGCTGCTCTTAGGCTGGCCCCTGGAGGGCATCCTGCCTCGTTGGTGATGTGCCGCCGCCTCCTCCTCCTCCTCCTCCTCCTCCTCCTCCTCCTCCTCCTCTCTCCTATCAGGCACCCACGTTGAGTCAGTGACCTCATCATCCCCTCCCTCCTCATCACTGGAGCAAACCTGGCAGTATGCTGCAGCAGGGGGAGCATGACTGCCAGATTGCTGTCCTTCTTGGGCACCCCCTCTGTCCGTGCTCATGTTACTGCCTTCATCGAGCTCAGTATCGTCATCAGAGCCTTCCAAACGCTGGGCATCCTCCTGGAGCATGTACCCAACACTGTGGTCAAACAGTTCGAGGGAATCCTCATGAGGACATGGTGGAGCTAGGGAAGGAGTCACTGATGACATTGAGCTGAGGGAAGAGGCCGCTGCTTTGCCAGACAAAGCACCCTGGGCATGGGTGAGAGAGGATGAGGAGGATGAGGACGGCTTGGTCATCCACTCGACCAAGTCTTCCGCATGTTGCGGCTCAACACGGCCAGCTGCCGAAAAAAAGGCCAAGCGTGTCCCATGGCCACGTGCTGATGAGGATGCACCGTCTCCACGACCAGCACTAGACACAGAGCCTGCTTGCCCTCTCTTATTGGCTTGTGACTGTCTGCCTCTCCTTCTTGGCCTTCCAGACATACTAATGGCCTGTAGCTGCACTAAGCTGGGATAGAACACCTGTAATTTTCTTCAAGTAGCTTTATATACTGTAACCAGACAAGCCTGCCTGTCAGTAGGAAGATAACAGGAACGGATCTAGCTGAACACTGTGAGCAGGACGCACTGTACTAAATGTAAATAGTCTAGCTGCCTGACCGTGGTACTAATAGGATCAAATAGAACACCTGTAATTTTCTTCAGGTAGCTTTATATACTGTAACCAGACAAGCCTGCCTGTCAGTAGGAAGATAACAGGAACGGATCTAGCTGTACACTGTGAGCAGGACGCGCTGTACTAAATGTAAATAGTCTAGCTGCCTGACCGTGGTACTAATAGGATCAAATAGAACACCTGTAATTTTCTTCAGGTAGCTTTATATACTGTAACCAGACAAGCCTGCCTGTCAGTAGGAAGATAACAGGAACGGATCTAGCTGAACACTGTGAGCAGGACGCACTGCACTAAATGTAAATAGCAGGAACGGATCTAGCTGAACACTGTGAGCAGGACGCACTGCACTAAATGTAAATAGCAGGAACGGATCTAGCTGAACACTGTGAGCAGGACGCACTGCACTAAATGTAAATAGCAGGAACGGATCTAGCTGAACACTGTGAGCAGGACGCACTGCACTAAATGTAAATAACAGGAACGGATCTAGCTGAACACTGTGAGCAGGACGCACTGCACTAAATGTAAATAGCAGGAACGGATCTAGCTGAACACTGTGAGCAGGACGCACTGCACTAAATGTAAATAGCAGGAACGGATCTAGCTGAACACTGTGAGCAGGACGCACTGCACTAAATGTAAATTGCAGGAACGGATCTAGCTGAACACTGTGAGCAGGACGCACTGCACTAAATGTAAATAGTCTAGAAGATAACAGGAACGGATCTAGCTGAACACTGTGAGCAGGACGCACTGCACTAAATGTAAATAGCAGGAACGGATCTAGCTGAACACTGTGAGCAGGACGCACTGCACTAAATGTAAATAGCAGGAACGGATCTAGCTGAACACTGTGAGCAGGACGCACTGCACTAAATGTAAATAGCAGGAACGGATCTAGCTGAACACTGTGAGCAGGACGCACTGCACTAAATGTAAATAACAGGAACGGATCTAGCTGAACACTGTGAGCAGGACGCACTGCACTAAATGTAAATAGCAGGAACGGATCTAGCTGAACACTGTGAGCAGGACGCACTGCACTAAATGTAAATAGCAGGAACGGATCTAGCTGAACACTGTGAGCAGGACGCACTGCACTAAATGTAAATTGCAGGAACGGATCTAGCTGAACACTGTGAGCAGGACGCACTGCACTAAATGTAAATAGTCTAGAAGATAACAGGAACGGATCTAGCTGAACACTGTGAGCAGGACGCACTGCACTAAATGTAAATAGCAGGAACGGATCTAGCTGAACACTGTGAGCAGGACGCACTGCATTAAATGTAAATAGTCTAGATAGAAGATAACAGGAACGGATCTAGCTAAACTGAATACAGTGTATATATATATATGCAACACCTGGGATGCATATATATACACAATACACTGTAAGTGCAGCTAACTGACTGACTGTTCTGCCTAATCTATCTAACTCAAATCAAATGACACTGTCTCTCTCTCTCTCTATCTCTCAGCACACCGGAACACACACTACACAGGGCCGCCGTGCAGGCGGCCTTATATAGTGTGGGGTGTGTACTAAATCCCCTGAGCCATAATTGGCCAAAGCCACCCTGGCTTTGGCCAATTACAGCTCTCTCTACTGACGGCGCTGTGATTGGCCAAGCATGCGGGTCATAGTGCATGCTTGGCCAATCATCAGCCAGCAATGCACTGCGATGCCGCAGTGAATTATGGGCCGTGACGCGCCACACGAATTTAGCGCGAACGGCCCATAACGTTCGCAATTCGGCGAACGATCGAACAGCCGATGTTCGAGTCGAACATGGGTTCGACTCGAACACGAAGCTCATCCCTAATATTGATCTTTATTATCTACATTTTTTACATTTATGTCACAATTGGTATATTTTTGACACATTTGGTTATTTTATTTTTTATTTGGTATATATTTATATTTATATTTTTGGCACACGTTACACTTGGTCCTTATTAACATTGCACTTATGGAAAGAAAGGGGGTTGTGATTGGACCCCCAGCTTAACACCGCCACTTGTACACGGAGGAGATATATTTAACCAATACATTGTACTGGGTATGGACTGAATAGAGACTCCTTACTAGCCAGTGATACAGCTGGAAGAACGAATTGGTAATATATGGTCAACCCCTTACACATTAGGAGGGGGGTGTGTGCTGATACACTTATTATTTATATAATTAATGTCACTACTATTCACTATTTATGATATTTTCTGCTACACCTGTATATATATATACTTTGTTGGTACACCTGTATAATTTGATTGCATCCTCTGGTACGGGATATTTATCCCATTGGGCACATATACAACTTATATACGGTTCTGTAATAGCACATTTTTAACTCACTTCTAGGAGAGCACACAGTTAATATATAGCTATATAGCTAACACATAACTGGTACGTATCCAACATAGGTAGCGCCACTTGCTCCTATCCATATATACCTTGTATTTCTACCTCATCCCTGTGGGGGTGGGTAAGGGGAGGCTGCAAGCCTTGATCTGTGAGCGCGGAAAAATATTTTTCCTTTTTATACGTGTAACCCCATAACCTTTGTGTCAGGGAAATCTAATTGACCAGACTGTGTGGACTGCACAGAGGAGACCAGAAACACATGTAAGTGAAATAATGGTGTTTATTAAACAAGTGATAAATAAAAGGAATATAAACAGTGCAAAACCAACACAACAAACCCACTACAAACAACAATATATACAAGTAAATGGAGATACCGTAATCGTAAACAAGCCAGGCCAAGGTCATACACAGGGAAGTCAGCAGATGGGTAAGGACGGGAAACCAGCAGGAAGGGGAGAGGAAGGATGGTAAAGCTGCAGGGTAGGGATCCAGGGGAATCAGGAGGGACAAGAACAGGATGGGCCTGGGATAGGGATCGGATCGGATCAGAGCAGAGCGGGACAGAACAGGTACACAATCGGAATACAGGCAGCAAGGTCAAGGCACAGGGAGAAGGATACCAAGGCGAGCATGTGAGGGCTTGCCGGGTATTAATAGGGCTGACTCTAATTGGCTTCAAGTCACACATGAGCGCAGGAAGTGTTGTCTGCTCCATACTGCCAGGATCCATCCGCTGGTGGACATCAGTACTGCGGCCAAAAGATGAAATGACACCAGCAGGGAAATATTCTCCTGACAGTTCAACACTGCCAGGAGACACCTGCTGGTGGACCCCAGTACTGCATGCCAAATGATATATCTTACCAGCGGATGGACCCTTTCCTGACAGTACCCCTCCCTAAAGGAGCGGCCTCCGGACGCTCCAACTGGTCTTATTTGTCCATGGTCTATGGCATCAGGCAGAATGGTGGAGGAAGGCATTTCAGGCTGGTCATCAGGCACATCCGGGCAGACGGCTGGCATGTCAGAGTCATTGAGCTGGGCAGCAGACAGGAACAACTTGAGCTGGGCAGCAGACAGGAACAACTTGAGCTGGGCAGCAGACAGGAACAACTTGAGCTGGGCAGCAGACAGGAACAACTTGAGCTGGGCAGCAGACAGGAACAACTTGAGCTGGGCAGCAGACAGGAACAACTTGAGCTGGGCAGCAGACAGGAACAACTTGAGCTGGGCAGCAGACAGGAACAACTTGGGCTGGGCAGCAGACAGGAACAACTTGGGCTGGGCAGCAGACAGGAACAACTTGGGCTGGGCAGCAGACAGGAACAACTTGGGCTGGGCAGCAGACAGGAACAACTTGGGCTGGGCAGCAGACAGGAACAACTTGGGCTGGGCAGCAGACAGGAACAACTTGAGCTGGGCAGCAGACAGGAACAACTTGAGCTGGGCAGCAGACAGGAACATCTTGAGCTGGGCAGCAGACAGGAACATCTTGAGCTGGGCAGCAGACAGGAACAACTTGAGCTGGGCAGCAGACAGGAACAACTTGAGCTGGGCAGCAGACAGGAACAACTTGAGCTGGGCAGCAGACAGGGACAACTTGAACTGGGCAGCAGACAGGGACAACTTGAGCTGGGCAGCAGACAGGGACAACTTGAGCTGGGCAGCAGACAGGGACAACTTGAGCTGGGCAGCAGACAGGAACAATTTGAGCTGGGCAGCAGACAGGAACAACTTGAGCTGGGCAGCAGACAGGAACAACTTGAGCTGGGCAGCAGACAGGAACAACTTGAGCTGGGCAGCAGACAGGAACAAGCCGGGCTGGGCAGCAAACAGGAACAGGGCGAGCTGGGCAGCAAACAGGAACAGGCCGAGCTGGGCAGCAGACAGGAACAGGCCGAGCTGGACAGCAGACAGGAACAAGCCGAGCTGGGCAGCAGGCTCCGGGTCATCGAGCTTGGCAGCAGGCTCCGGGTCATCGAGCTGGGCAGCAGGCTCCGGGTCATCGAGCTGGGCAGCAGGCTCCGGGTCATCGAGCTGGGCAGCAGGCTCCGGGTCATCGAGCTGGGCAGCAGGCTCCGGGTCATCAAGCTGGGCAGCAGGCTCCGGGTCATCAAGTTGGGCAGCAGGCATGGGCACTTCAAGCTGGGCAGCAGGCATGGGCACTTCAAGCTGGGCAGCAGGCATGGGCACTTCAAGCTGGGCAGCAGGCATGGGCACTTCAAGCTGGGCAGCAGGCATGGGCACTTCAAGCTGGGCAGCAGGCTCCGGGTCATTGAGCTGGGCAGCAGGCTCCGGGTCATCAAGTTGGGCAGCAGGCATGGGCACTTCAAGCTGGGCAGCAGGCATGGGCACTTCAAGCTGGGCAGCAGGCATGGGCACTTCAAGCTGGGCAGCAGGCATGGGCACTTCAAGCTGGGCAGCAGGCATGGGCACTTCAAGCTGGGCAGCAGGCATGGGCGCTGGCACATCGGGCAGAACAGCAAGTGCTGGCATACCAGGCTGATCAATAGGTACATCGGACTGGACAGTAGTCACTGGAGCGTCAGACTGGAACATGGGCACTGAGATGTCAGGCTGAGCAGCAGGCACTGGGACCTCAAACTGGACAGCGGGCACAGGCATTGGCACAACAGGTTGAGTAGAAGACACTGGCGCATCAGGCTCGGTAGCAGGCACTGGACTGTCAGGCTGGGTAGTAGGCAGAGGTTTGACAGAATCAGGTGGGTTAGTTGGTGTGGAAGCAAGTTGGGTTACTGGCAGGATCGTGTGGGTAGGAAAGAATTTTTGTTTCTTTTTTGGTTTAGCCCGTGCAGTTTTGTATGTAGGTGCAGGGTTGAAAGAAAAAAAAGTAGCTGGATCGAAGGAAGACCAAGAAACTGTGGGACTGTTACAGGTGGAGGAGAAGAGACAGGTGGATTGAAGGCGGGATAGGTGCTACACTTGGAGACTGGGTAGTAGTATTTGGTAGGGGGTTGAGCAAACTGGGCTGTAGCTGAGGTTGCCATAGGCGACGGGGAGATACATTTTTGGGAAGACAGATGATTAATGGCAGGGCTGGAATATTGTGGCTTAGCTAAAGACAGGAGATCTGACCATGCCTGCAGCACAGGTTGAACAAACGCTGATTCACACACAGCCTGACTAATCAAGGATTGCACCGACTGGATGCAATTAGACAACACTTGCCGTGAACAGGAGGAATAATGTTCCATAAAATAGGCTGGATCATCCTCTAACAACCAAACCAGGGATTCAACTTGGCCATAATTAAAGGGGGGCGAAAAATCATCACTTCCCTCGGGAATGCATGACAGGGCTGGTTTTGCACATATCTGGATCAGGGGCTGAACATCTTCAAAAGACATATACCCCTGATCCACTAGGGAATGAGCTGATCGGATAGTTTCCATCAGCTGGTCACTAGTGCACCCCTTTAAAATCTGGCGACAATATTCATTATCCTCTTCTGCTAGCAGAGAATAATAAATGATTTCATTGAAATCCATATTAGCAGACCTGATAACCAGGATGGTTTCCTCAATGCAGCCATGTCTGGTCAGGGATGGCCTTGGTATACTGTCAGGGAAATCTAATTGACCAGACTGTGTGGACTGCACAGAGGAGACCAGAAACACATGTAAGTGAAATAATGGTGTTTATTAAACAAGTGATAAATAAAAGGAATATAAACAGTGCAAAACCAACACAACAAACCCACTACAAACAACAATATATACAAGTAAATGGAGATACCGTAATCGTAAACAAGCCAGGCCAAGGTCATACACAGGGAAGTCAGCAGATGGGTAAGGACGGGAAACCAGCAGGAAGGGGAGAGGAAGGATGGTAAAGCTGCAGGGTAGGGATCCAGGGGAATCAGGAGGGACAAGAACAGGATGGGCCTGGGATAGGGATCGGATCGGATCGGATCAGAGCAGAGCAGAGCGGGACAGAACAGGTACACAATCGGAATACAGGCAGCAAGGTCAAGGCACAGGGAGAAGGATACCAAGGCGAGCATGTGAGGGCTTGCCGGGCATTAATAGGGCTGACTCTAATTGGCTTCAAGTCACACCTGAGCGCAGGAAGTGTTGTCTGCTCCATACTGCCAGGATCCATCCGCTGGTGGACATCAGTACTGCGGCCAAAAGATGAAATGACACCAGCAGGGAAATATTCTCCTGACAGTTCAACACTGCCAGGAGACACCTGCTGGTGGACCCCAGTACTGCATGCCAAATGATATATCTTCCCAGCGGATGGACCCTTTCCTGACACTTTGTGGGGTGATCTTTCTTCAGCTATGGATATTTTTGGATACATGACAAATAGAAATATAGACCTGGGGGGTATTTTTAGCCAGGAACAGGTCACTAATGCACAGGATATGCACAGCCTCATGAAACAACTCAAACATACCCTAGAGAAGCAATTAAGGGTATGGTGGGATGTGGCCACGCTAGAAACTTACATTACAGCCAAAATGACCCCCAGAAGGTTGAGATGGGATGTGCACCCCAATGATAATATCAATGATGGTGACCTGATGGCTGAATGGTTTTCCATCTTCAATAAGTGTGAAGGAGAGTTGCTTCGAAATATTGTGAAACGGAGGCAATTTAAATTAAAGATGATAGAGACCAACATCACGGAAATTAAAAGCTTACTGGTGCCATTTGCCAATCAGAGGGAATACAAAGATAAGGAAAGGGAGCTACAAGAATATATTAAGAAATATGATGGCGAAGTCCAGGCAAAGAAACAGAAAAAATTCAAGAGAGATGTCCTTGACTACAAAAATAACAGAGTATATAAGTGGCAATCCACCATAGGTGATCCTAGTAATGATATGGAGGACACCATAATGGATGAATGCCTGGAGGAACCCACTGAAGATGGACCACTGGGTCTGAGGGAAAATATCCTGATATTGGGAACGCCAACATACCCCACTATGATTAATAGAGGGAGACCTAGAACACCAAACCGGTATGATGACACACCTAGGTATAGGAGAGTCAGCTATCGGGAGCCCTCAGATCAGAGAACATCTAGAAACAGAAGCTACAATGTCTCCACTTATAACAGATATTCCCACCTTAGAAACGCCTATCCATCCCACCCTCCATATAGAAGAGAGGCTGAGGAACAGAGGGATTTTCCCAGGGAGGGATACCGGGACAGGCCCCCAGGAAAGTGGAAGGCCCATGTACCCTACAGGACTCCAGGATGGAGAGCTCAACGCGGCAACGGAGGAGGACCCCCGAGAGGAGGACAAAGAAGGCAGGGAGACCCCTTCCCTATGGGGAGGCGGGAAGGAGGGGGGAGGTTACACCCCAACAACGGATGGGAAAACGCTCAAGAGAGAAACAGGGACCTAATATCAAGCCACCCGGAGAGAAGAGACAGACAAGAGGAAGAAGAGGAGGTAGGAAGAAAAAGAAGGAGAGTGTATTAGGAAAAGGAATCTTTAATCTCAGCAATTCTACTTTCTCTGATGAAGAACTTAAAGTGTTGGACCTGGGACTCAAGTTTGCTCCGGAAAAAATGTTAGACAAATTCGAAGCTTACATTGACCTCCAGAAGTTCATGAGAAAACTGAATCTCAAAAAATACTTTGCTTTAAACCAAAATACAAGAACTCGAGATACCCCTGAATACATACAAACCAACCTTAAAAATAACTCCATCTACAACCCGAAGACTCCAGGGAGCCAGTGCATGAATGTTTTTAAAAAAATGGTTGAAGAAGACCTCAGAAACCTCAAGAAGAAAGAAAGAAAAGGGAAACATGTATGGGATGCCATTAAGAAACTGGGGGAACGGCATGAAGTAGTTATAAGACCAGCAGATAAGGGGGGAGGACTGGTCATCCTGGACAAAAAAGATTACCAGGAGGAAATGGAAAACCTTATAAGGGTGGAGGACACTTACAAGAAACTTAAGAGTAATCCCAAAAAGAGGTACCAGAAGAAATTGTAGACCTACATTGAAAAGGGGAAGAAAATGGGGATACTAAACCTTAAAGAAGCTGAATACCTGTTTTTAAAATCCACCAAAACTCCTGTCATGTATTACACACCAAAAATACACAAAAGACTACATAAACCACCAGGAAGGCCCATAATCAGTGGGATTAATTCCATATTTTCAAGACTAGGGGAATATTTAGACAAATACCTGAAGCCGCTAGTACAACAAGGTAAATCATATCTATGGGATAGCCAACAGCTTATCCAGGAACTCCAAGAAATCAAAGAAGGCAGTAATTGGATCCTGGCAACCATAGATGTTAATTCATTGTACACCAGTATTGTACAGAAAGATGGTCTAGCCGGAGTAGAAAAGGCGTTGCATGAAAACACAGGAATGAAGCAACAGCAGATCAATTACATATTGGAGGGGCTCAAGTTGGCCATGGAATGCAATTATTTCTGGTACAACAGAAATTATTATGTACAAACCAAAGGTGTAGCCATGGGGGCACGGTATGCCCCCAGTGTAGCGAACCTCTTCCTGAATATGTGGGAGGAGGAATATATTTATGGAAGAAAAATCCCTCAGATCAAGATGTACAGGCGTTACATTGATGATCTGATCATCTTATGGGATGGAACATCAGACGCCTTTGAAGACTTTCTTGGACAACTTGGTGATAATAAATATGGAATTATGTTTACAGGAAAATGGAATCCCCAGAAGATAGATTACCTAGACTTGGAATTTTTAAATCAGGAACATCCCTCTGCACTCGTACCTTTTTTAAGGACACAGATCGTAATGGGTACATACCCACTTCCAGCTGCCACCATCCAAGCTGGAAGGGAAATATCCCAAAGGGCCAACTAATGCGCCTTCGCAGGAACTGTGACCTAACTGCAGATTTTGATAAACAAGCGGATATGTTAATTCAAAGGTTCCAAGATAAAGGATATGCAAAAGAGACCCTGGTAAATCTAAAGAAGGAGATAATAAAGGTGGACAGAAAGGCCTTACTGAACAACACTAAGAGGAAAAAGAACAAACAAGAAGAGATTCTGTTTGTTACAGGATATAATAATCAGTATAAAGATGTTGAACGGATCATTAACAGATATTGGCCAATTTTACAAGAAGACAGGGTATTATCAAAAATCCTTCCCAGAAGACCCAAATTCGTGTATAGAAGAGCACCTTGCCTGCGGAACTATCTAGTACATAATGCTATAGACCCCCCGAAACAAGCAAAAATCAGTACGAATCTGAAGGGGTTCTACAAATGTCGTAGATGTTTGGGCTGTAGGGTTAGTAAGCCACAACCCAGAAAGAAAGAAATATTTAAATCCACAGTTGACCACAAACAATACAAAATAAAAAAACTAATCACATGTCAGACTACCCATGTAACGTACATTTTGGAATGTCCATGTCATCTCCAGTACGTGGGTAGAACCACCCGGCCTCTAGCAGTCAGAATAAGGGAACACATTAATAATATAAAGAAAGGGTTCCCCAAACACTATCTATATAGACACTTTGATGAGGTACATCAGAGGGACCCCACAGGTCTTGTGTTCTATGGCATAGATCACATTGAAGATCACTGGAGAGGGAATAAACTCACACTCATTTCTCGTAATGAAACTGAGTGGATCTATCGATTACAATCTCTGGCTCCCAAGGGGTTAAATCTGGATATAGACCTAAACTGCTTTATCGCTAACCCCTAGCAGATATAATGGTCTATCATGTACTGACATGGCATTTAGATGGCTGACTGTGGGGACACTATGGGAACTGTAATGTAGGCCTTATGACCACTTTCGTATCCCTTATTGTCTTGTACTGGCTCCCCTGTATCTGTAGTGGGCCCCCAGCTAAGTTAACCTCTTACGATAGGTCCTGAGGTTACTGAGGACCCAATCATCCCCTGTTCTCTCCCCCACTTTTTACCCTTTACCATTAGTCATCATCATTAGTAATTCTTCTGATCCCTGACTCTTGAGTTGTGACCTGTAATTCTGGGCCCTTTACTCCATGTTATTGCATCTTGGTAAATAGGCCCCTCTCAGAGTGGGATATCAATAGCATCCCCCCAGACTAGACGGGCATGGTGGGGTATATATGATATGAATCTGATGTTCCAACCTTATTAAATTGATATATGCCCACTCTGTTTATGGTAAAATGTACATTCAGTTGGATAAATTAGTTATCTTGTATTTTGGGACATGTAAACCTGGTGATGCTAATTCCCCAAATCAATATATGCAAGTGTAGTAACGGCTAAGGCACCTGGATCCCGGAGGGGTGAGGGGAATGGCCCACATAGGGACTATAATTAAGTATATACTCAAGCCTTAAATTTGGGATCTGTATATATATCTATGAGGCCCACCTGTAATATCTAAATATACCAGTAGGGGTCATAATTTACAAACCCCGGTGCTCCAGCCCCGTGCATATTGATGGGAGAAATGGTATCACCCAATGATCTACCCTGAGTGGTTTATATCAAGCTACATGTATAAAATAGCATCAATGCCTGTTTCTATACTTTTATGTAAATACTCAAGTCTGTCGTAATGTTGGCAAGCGGGGATAATAAAACCTTATTATTAAGGTAATACACTTCAAGCACCCCCGGCATTTTGGCTCGGTCTAAGAAGGGCCGTCTTGGTAATACATAATTAAGGGATTCCGCCCATGGGAGGAGATATGCCCGCTTGCCTTCAAATAGCTTACCATCAGGTACGTTAGCTACGCCCTTGAGAATGTCGATGACGAAACGCGCAAGGCGGAGCAACGTACCTACGTCATACGCGGAAGTCAGAGAGAGTGTGGAACGCAGCTGGGGCGCACGCCGCTCAGCTGTTAGCCTACATCCACAAGCTCCTCTCCGGGCTTGATCTCCCTTACGCAGTGTGATATCTTCACTCCCTTTGCGGGAGTGTTAATTGCTTTTAAACTTTTGTATATTTACTTTTATCATTGGTCATTGGACCCAGTAATTTTTTAATAAATACACTACGTTATCACACTATGGGAGCCCTGTTTTCTCTTATATGAAGAAAAAACCTAACCCTGAAGGATAGCTACACTTGGAGCGGAAGCCCCCTAGGGACAACCCCATTGGATTCCAAGAAAACATCGAGGATAATAGATGCTTCTTACCCCTGCAGGGGTGCAGGGAGCTGGTGAGTGGGGACCCTTGAGGGGGAGCACTTAAGTCACTGATATCATCAACTGCTGCTATCACCACAGTCACCTTACGCAGGAATTTTTGAATGAACTGTCTTCAAGCTAGGACTTTCACAATATTGATCTTTATTATCTACATTTTTTACATTTATGTCACAATTGGTATATTTTTGACACATTTGGTTATTTTATTTTTTATTTGGTATATATTTATATTTATATTTTTGGCACACGTTACACTTGGTCCTTATTAACATTGATTGCACTTATGGAAAGAAAGGGGGTTGTGATTGGACCCCCAGCTTAACACGCCACTTGTACACGGAGGAGATATATTTAACAAATACATTGTACTGGGTATGGACTGAATAGAGACTCCTTACTAGCCAGTGATACAGCTGGAAGAACGAATTGGTAATATATGGTCAACCCCTTACACATTAGGAGGGGGGTGTGTGCTCATACACTTATTATTTATATAATTAATGTCACTACTATTCACTATTTATGATATTTTCTGCTACACCTGTATATATATATACTTTGTTGGTACACCTGTATAATTTGGTTGCATCCTCTGGTACGGGATATTTATCCCATTGGGCACATATACAACTTATATACGGTTCTGTAATAGCACATTTTTAACTCACTTCTAGGAGAGCACACAGTTAATATATAGCTATATAGCTAACACATAACTGGTACGTATCCAACATAGGTAGCGCCACTTGCCCCTATCCATATATACCTTGTATTTCTACCTCATCCCTGTGGGGGTGAGTAAGGGGAGGCTGCAAGCCTTGATCTGTGAGCGCGGAATAATATTTTTCCTTTTTTACCTTAATATAGTCCTTCTGCAGGACCTGTATGATGGCAGAACAAGTCTCTGGAATAATGATTCCCAGAGCCTGGGGGAGATCCCAGTCGTGAATTTAATATCCTGGAGACTTCTCCCCGTCTCCAAGTACTGCAAAGTGGCGACGAGGCTTTGCTCGGGAGTGATGACTTGCCGCATGCAGGTGTCCCGCTTGGTTATATAGGGGGACAGCAAAGCCAACAGACGGTGAAAAACGGGGTCCGTCATCCGGAGATAATTCCTGAAATCATCAGGGTTATTCTCCTGGAGCTCCCGCAGCAAAGGCATATGAGAGAATTGGTCACGATTAAGCAACCAATTTTTGGTCCATGAACTCCTCCTCCCCCTGTTCATGGACTGGACTTGGGTCAAAGCAATAACTCCAACACTAAGCCCAACAACAGCACGAACTCTACGACGAGTACCGCAACATGGCTAGAAAACGGTCGGCTGCTCAGAAAGAACTGACAGAATGCACTGAAAATCAGAAAGGACCTGAGAAGAATGAACTGAAAATCAGAAACAAGCAGACAAGGACGCACTGAAAAACAGGAGAGAACTATAAATAGAACGCACTGAAAGACAGGAACGAACTGACAACACGCACTGAAAAACAGATATGAACCGCCAAGCACAAACTGATAAGCAGAAACGAACTGAAAAGCATGAGTCTGAAAAGCGCGAATTGTCTCTCACCAAACTTCTACTAACACGAGATAAACACGAGATTAGCAGAAGGAGCCCAAAGAGTGGCGCACTGGCTATTGAACTTCCTTTTTATCGGCTCATTGTACGTCACCACTTTCTCACATTCGGAATTGTTGGCCAACATTTGTGTGACCGTGTGTATGCAAGACAAGTTTGAACCAACAACCTTCGAACAAAAATCCACGGTTTTGTTGTCGGAAAGTCCGATCGTGTGTACGGGGCATTAAAGTCAGCCTTGAACAGCTGCAGCATACACAGAAGCTGCAGCATGGAGGTTGAGTATGGGTGTTTGTTATTTGAACATCCCATACTTTTCTTTTAAAGTATAACTAAAAGGAAATAATTTTTTTTTTATAATTTAGAGTTTTTAGATAGAATAAAGAAGTATTCGAACACCTGTCAATTTTTTTGCCGTTTTTTTTTGACAATTTTTTTTGTCAAATTTTTTGCTGTGTTTGCCGTTAGAGAAATTCACCTTCCCTATGTCATGTTTTACCATTATCATCGAAAGTGAAAGCAAAGGGAAATCTTTAATTTTGGGTTGTCCCCAGAACAGTACTAAAGGTAAAATATTCCAATGGGCACACTAGTTCTGGTGACCCTAGTGACAACAAGGGATTTTCTCACTTTGGAGGGATTTTTGCTCACTTCCTTTTTGCCTATGGGACAGGAAGAGAAGGAAAATCTTCCCAATGGGACACAGATGGAAAAAAAACTGATATGGGGTTCTAAACCTCCCTTGTCCAGAATAACCCAAAAAGAGGGGGAAAAAAAAAGATTTGTCTTTAATTCAACTTTAAATTTGTTGTAAACCCTTATCTATACCCAGTGAAGTGACTAGCATCAGGTGATACACAGAGATTAAACAAATCCTCCTACATATATTGTAATTGTTTATTTGCAGCCATATGTCCTGTACATCCTTGTAAAACTCTGTTTTTTACAGACTCACAAAGCAGGGGGCAAGGAGTTGCAATTATACACTGTACAAAGGCTCTGTGAGCTGATAGAAGGGAAGGGACACCCCCTGTTACAAACACACAGGAGTAGAGTTGTGGCTGTCAATCACAAGCAGTGTGCTGGAGCTCCCTCCCCTATCACCTTTTAAGCTGTTGGCATCAGGAAAATATGTCAGTTATCATGCTGATAACAGAGAAACAGTAGAGAGAAATTACACCTATACACGTATAGTAACACTATAATGTAGAAATATGTGCTTTGTTCAGATTTCATATCTGAGGTGTACAACGACTTTAATGGGAGAGAAAGCTGTGGGACTAAAGTGGTTAAATAAACAAGAGATAGATATTCAAAATTTTGCTGAATCTTGTTCTTTTTCGCAGTTGTGAAGATCTTCATGCCCAATGAGCTGTGTCACCTTTAACAGTCAGCAGCCAGCTGTCAGCGTATTCCATTCATCTCTATGATAAATAGAGGTTGCCACAAAGCACACTGTATGTAAATGCAGTCCACACATCAGTGGGCCAAAAATGCATTGTACTACATCTTTGGCTCGCTCATGTTAAGATTGGTGCTAAGGTGCAATGTGCCTTGCAATACTGTAGCTTACTTTTATCGGAGAGGAAAACAAAGGTGTGCTGACAGCTGCTGATATCTGTCAAAGTCAATGCAGCTCAGGGGTCATGAAGGTCACAGATCCTCACGCCCATGGAAGGGTACCCTTAAGCCGTGTACACACAACCAGACTTTTCGACCGGACTGGTCCGACGGAAGGAATCCGTCGGATAATCTGACTGTGTGTGTGCTTCATCCGGCCTTCAGCAGACTTTTTCTGTCGAAAATCATACGGACTTTAGATTTGGAACATTTCAAATCTTTACGACGGGCTCGAGTCCGGTCTAAAAATCCGTTTGTCTGTGTGCTAGTCCGACGGACAAAAAAGGACACAAGGGCAACTATTGGCTATTGGCTATAAACTTCCTTCTTATTCTAGTCCCTTCGTACGTCATCATGTTCAAACCAACGGACTTTCGAACGGACTTTAGTCTGTTCATGTGTGAGCAAGTTCGGTCGTTGGAAAGTCCGTCGTAACTCCGTTGAAGGTCCGTCGGAAAGACCGTCAGACCTTTGATGCTGAAAAGTCCGCTCGTGTGTACACGGCATTAGCAACAGTCAGTGCTATTAATCTTCAATCAATTATTATTATTATTATAATACAGGATTTATATAGCGCCGACAGTTCAGTTAATCTTCAATCAATTAGCACATTATACTTTTTTTTTTTCATTTTTGCTAACTTCAGTACAGCAGAGGGAGCTCTTAGAACATAAAACACATTTCTATTTTCTTGACTTCATTTAATCAAGTGAAATAAAACACAGACAAAATATAAATCTCCCAAGATATGTCATATTTTTTATCTAATGTATGCTTATTATCTACTAATTTAAAGCATATGCAAACGCTAACCGAATGACTTTCTGTTTGTCTTGTCTGTTGTCTTTCAAATAACTGTGTATCATAAACAATTGTCATTTATCTTATAATAAAATACTATTTTTTACCTTTTTTAATCTGTTGTTGCATCTCAGTGCATCTGGTCTCATGCGGCCTCTTTGCAGTCACTTCCTGCCCACAAGTATACACTTCAGCGATGATCAGCTAAGATCATATGTCATATTTCAGAGCACTATTCCTGTGTAATGTGTGTGGAAATAGCCACTAATGTCGTGTATACACGAGCGGACTTTTCAGCACCAAATCTAAAGTCCGTCTGATTTTCGACAGAAAAAGTCCGCTGAAGGTCCGATGAAGCCCACACACGGTTGGATTGTCCGACGGATTTGTTTCATCGGACCAGTCCGGTCTTAAAAGTCCGGTCGTGTGTACACGGCTTTATTTTGCAGAGAGAGGACCCTAAAAAAGGGGAACCTTTGTACCCCCCGGTACAGTGGGACTTTATAGGCGAACAAAACAATTAATAATAGTAAAAAATATATTATATATTGAAAATTGCTTAAAAAAGCATAAAAACATGATAGAGATCTATAAATCATATTGTACAAAGTGCAACAGTTTTTTCCATAATGTGTGTACACGGCTTTAGAGTCTCTACTGGAAGTCTCTAATGGAAGTCTGTGTGACAACACAGAAGCACAGCTGGGATACAGGGACAGAAAGCATAGTCACTCATAACAGAAAGTACCTGAGACAAGCACTTTTACAGAAGGATCACTGCATATTATTTAATGAAAGCCATAAATGAAAGAAGACAATTAGATAAAAAATTACTCTTGCACTTACATTAAAAAGGCACCCTTTGTAGCGTTGGGTTAGAGAAAGTTGAGGTTTTGGTCAAACACTGTCATGTTGCTAGACAAGGAATTTTTTTCATATGTGTTTGATGTTTTAAAATTAATCTAGGTTGATCAATTAGTTCCAATATTTTCAACTTTGTCCTCTACAAAAAAAAGCTAGATAGGATTTGTTGGAATTAACAGAAGCTTGTTTTCAGTGTTTTTTTTTTTTGTTTTTCTTAGCTTTAATAATTTTTATTAGTTTTTACGCATTTCTTTTACAATACCAACAATTGTGCAATCCAATCTCTCAGTTACAATTAAATGTCAATATAATTATAAATCTTCCAGAAATTTAATTATCCAAATAACATCTTAAATCATCTTATAGAAGAGAAAATAAAAAAAAAATCCAATATAAATATACTAAACACTAAAACAAAACAAAACTACAAAAAAAAAGCATTTAGAGATAGCTATGCACACTACTTTATTATTCCGGTTCAGGATGCAGGATTTGTGTATCTATAGAGACTTTATCAATAAACCAAGTGTAGGATTGAGAATGCCAGATCGTGTAGTACTGGCATGTCACTGATGTAGCCCAGTACTGCTGTAGTATTGGGCAACGCTGTATCCTGGCCTAGGCCGACAAGGCCCAGGCCTAGGGCAGCACTTTGCAGGGGGGGGCAGCACGGAAAGAGTCCCCGCCGGCTTGCGCTACACTGTTAGTGTAGCACCAGTCTTATGGGGCGGACTGGGCTGAGAGGCAAATTAGTCTAGCGCCCCCATAAAGCGGCCGCACTGCTTCCTCTATGTGGGCGGCTGGCATTCCGCAACTGTGGGGGGGCGCCTCTGCTTCTAAATTTGACTGTCCTCTCATCCTGGACCACAAACCTTCCTCACTGTGCTATATGTTTTCTGCTGCACCATTGGCATGGTTATATCTTCTTAGTCCTCTCCATAAAATTATCAGAAATTTGTGCTTAAAGTAGAACTATAGGCAACACTTTTTTTTTTCATTTTGGATAGAATAAGGTTGGGTTATAGCCCCGTCAGTTTATTTTTTACCATCCCTCTCCCATTGCAGAGATTTCCCTTTACTTCCTGCCCCCATAGCTAAACAGGAAGTGAGAGGAAATCTATGCAAATTAAGGGAATCCATTGCCCCCCCCCCCCAGGCCCTCATAACTAATGTCCCCACTCAAAGATTTCAGGGTGGGTCTTAAACAGCAAGGGGTGTGACCTTGACAGGAAGAGATGGGTCATATTTAAATTAGGGGATGTAAAATTTTAGCCAGGCCTAGGGCAGCACAAAACCTAAATACACTACTGGCATTGGGTATGCTCAAAACATGTCAATAAAAACACGCCATCTCTTTTTTCCAATTTTAAGCAGGAATTTGGGAATTTGGGTGGGGTATTTTTTAACCAGCTGTACAGTTTGTGTTGTACCTAAACCAAAGCTTCCTTTTTATCATTGCAACATAAATAAGGAAAGTCGCTGGGGAGCAAATGCTTTAAGAAGCAGCATTACAGAAGAGCACCAATTTGTCAAAAATAAAGTTTTTTTTAAACATTGTTATATCAATATCCTATATCATTCTAATAAATAAATAGCAAGTTTACAAAAAAGTTAATGTGTACATCATGTACAAAATAAAATAAGCGCAGCACAATAATAAAAAGTCTGTCAACACAATGTTCACAAAGGAACTACAAATCCCAGGATAAGAGATGAAGAAACCTCGTGATGAATTTCAATCTACTGAGGGCACATGCGAGGAAGCCTGAGAGGAAAGTAATGCCGGCTTAGAGCTCCGCTCCAGTGACGTCCGCACCGGAGGACTACAGGTTCCAGAGGTCCTTAAACTTCAAAAAAACAGAAGCCATACATACCACAAAGCCTGAGGCATAATTAAATATGGTTTTGAGGGGCACAAAAACAAAATTTAAAACCGGCATTAATAAAGAAACGTCACCTCAGCCATCTTCCAAGATGGCTGCGGCAGTCTCCTCACAGCCTAGCACCTCACAAAAGGTTAAACCTCTGAAAATCAGACTAAATACTGTGGATATTAATGAGGAGTCTGTTTCTGACTCTGGAAATTCACAAACAGAACTTCAATCTGCCTTATTTAAAAAATTTGAACGTATTTTACAGAAGGCTTTAAAACAAACATCAGACCACATCACGGATAAACTGACTAAAGAAATCAGAGAACTAGGTCTGAGAACAGCTGAATTGGAGATTCGTGTAGATGATATTGAAAGCCAAACTCAGCACTATATTTCTGAATTTAAAAATCTAAAAGAAGAGAATGTTATTTTACAGTCCCATTTAGAGTACCAGGAGAATAGAGACAGACGGGCTAATTTGCGGATCAGGGGTATTCCTGAGTCTGTCATTGATGTGCAAGCCACTATCACCGCATTATTTCAGGAATTACAACCTGGCATTCCTATAGAGAGATTAGAGATGGACAGAGTGCACAGAGCATTGGCTCCACGCAAACCAAATGGCCCTCCTAGGGACATAATTGCTAAACTGCATTACTATCGCACAAAAGAACAATTGCTTGCAGCAGCTAGAGGAAAGGATTCCTTCACTTTCCAGGGTCAAGTCTATCAACTGTTTGCAGACTTATCTCCTATTACAGTGGCTAAAAGACTTGCTCTTAAACCCCAATTACAAATACTTCAACATCATCACATCACCTATCATTGGGGGTTTCCTTTTTCTCTCAAATTCACACACTTAGAAACCAGATATGTCTGTCGCCCTTCAGAGGACTTACAATCAGCCTTGCTTGAATTGGGCCTTACGGACCAACTCCCATCTACAGACCAATCCCGTAGAAGATCAGCTTCCAGATCCCTTCAACAAAATACTGCAGCAGACCTGAACCCATCTATTTCTCCTCGCCAGAATCTGCATAAGCGCGGTCGCTTCGAAAATCCAATTCCTAATACTGAAGATTCCATGGATTGATTTTCATATATTTCTTGATTCATTCACTTATTTTCTTTTTCAGATCTACAGGACCATACATTGTCTAAAATGACTTAATTTCTAAGACAACATGTTTTCAATTTTATGGCCTCACTGCGTATAAATCATTTAATGATTTATTTATATATTTATTTAAAATGTATTTACTAAAGAGGTAATTTCCTGTTTAGTTAGGGCTTTGACAGTTTGTGTTTTTTTTTTTATAATCATATTTGTTATTATAACATATAGATGCATCTTCTGGTTCCTGTGGTTCTCTGGCGGTGTTCGTCCTTTCTGGAACTACTTGCTGCCCCCTTTGCCACCCTCAGACCCTTGCTATTATTATGCGGGATTCTGATGATGGCTTTGGAGCCCCTAGGAGTCCTTTAATTACTCCTAGGAGTTGCTCCCACACCCTAGTGATCTCTCACTACTTAATATCTAAGTACTGTTATATTAGGGTTATCTGACTAAACATTATTTATCCTTACACACACGGTCGGACATTGATCGGACATTCCGACAACAAAATCCATGGCACAAAGTTGTTGGAATTTCCAATCGCCAAGAACGCGGTCACGTACACCACGTATGATGAGACTATAAAGGGGCAGTTCAGAACCAAGCGCGTCACCCTTTGGGCTCCTCTTACTAATCTCGTGTTAGTAAAAGTTTGGTGAGAGACGATTCGCACTTTTTCAGACTCGTGGTTTTCAGATCGTTCAGTTTGTGCTTGTGGGTTTGTATCTGGTCTTCAGTGCGTGCAACGAGTTACGCGCGCGTGTTAGTTCGTTACTGTTTTTCAGGTCACTCTTCACAGGCCTTGCTGTTCTTCAGTGTGTTCTGTTACTTCGTTCTGAGTAGCTGACCGTTTTCTAGCCATGTTGCATATACGTACTCCTAGTAGAGTTCGTGCTGTGCGGGGGCGTGGTGTTGGGGTCCTTACCTTGACACAAGTCAGGTCCATGAACAGGGTGGGGAGGAGTTCATGGACCAAGAATTGGTTGCTCCACCAATTCTGTCACGTGCCTTTGCTCCGTGAGATCCGTGAGAGTAATCCTGATGATTTCAGGAACTTTCTCCAGATGACGGACCCGTATTTCACCGTTTGTTGTCTTTGCTGACCCCCGTATATCAGCAGGCAGGATACCTGCATGAAGCAAGCCATCACTCCGGAGCAGAGGCTAGTCACTACCCTGCGGTACTTGGCAACGGGGAGAAGCCTGCAGGACCTCAAGTTCTCGACAGGCATCTCCCCCCAGGTTCTGGGGATCATTATCTCAGAGACCTGTTCTGCCATCATCCAGGTCCTGCAGAAGGATTATATTAAGGTAAGATGTATCCTTTAATATCACATTTTATTGTATATAATGTTTGTTAATGTATTGTATTTCTTTCCTCATTGCCTAATTACCATGATTGTAATATGCTGTGAATGTCCCCTTTGTCCTCATGCATGCTGGAGTTTTATGGGTTTTTTTTGTCCTTCATACATATTTGCCTTCACTTACTTCCCCAGCATGCTCTCCTGGGCCTATATCCACCTCGTCTACTCAATTAACAATGTATTTTGTCAGCTCCATAGTAGTGCTTTACCCTAAAAACTCCCTAAAATGTAGAAATTTGTGATGTGTGTTTGAAATTCTGGCAGAGTGCCAGAGGCTTTTTTTTTTTGTGTCCCAAAATCATTTGGAACCCTCCCTCCCCCCAACTGCTAACTCAGCTGATACCAATCCTCTATCTGCTGACTTTGGCAAACCCATACACACTATACCCACTTCTTTAGTGGTCATATTTATGGATGAATTCCCCAAAGCATGTAGTGCAAGGGCCTGACTGAATACTTACAAATGGTACTGTTTAAAGTTTTTGTATTCTATTATTATCTTGATAGGTAATAGCAGAATGTAAAAATGTGCTTCCATTTGTACAGTGTGTATTTTTATCTTTGTATTATGACACTTCTTACCTGTCCAGTGGGCTGTCAATAGTGTAAAGTAAGGAGGGGCTGGCCAAAGTAATACACATTATTTAGGCATTCATCTCTCAATGAAGTGGAGAGGGTTACCTGTCCCAAACTTATCCCCCGCGATAAAATTTAGCAAATGGCCCATGAGAGGGGGGGGATCTGATAGGTGGACCTTATACCTTTGTCTTTAAATACTCCCTAAAATAAATTTTATACTGGTGTTGGCCAAGAATGTTTGTGTCTAATCTGCTTTCCATGTTTATGTGCAAAATGATTAATTTTCTTTTCTTGTTTGACTCCACAGTTTCCTTCCACGCCACAGGAATGGCAGACTGTGGCCTCCCACTTTGCCCAGCGGTGGGACTTTCCTAACTGCGGAGGGGCAATTGATGGGAAACACATCCACATCATCCCATCACCCAACTCGGGGTCATACTATTACAACTACAAGGGGTTCAATAGTATTGTGATGTTGGCGGTGGTGTCGGCTACATATGAGTTCCTGTATGTGGACGTGGGGAAGAATGGCCGGATGTCCGATGGTGGAGTCATCGCCCAGACGGAGTTCTACAGGCGTCTCCAGAATGGCAGCTTAGACTTGCCACCTCCAGAAGACATTGTGGAAGGACTCCCATTCGTCTTCGTTGCGGATGAAGCGTTTGCGCTGGGGGGCCATCTTATGCGGCCATTCCCTATGAGGACCCTCACCCCGGACCAGAGGGTTTTTAATTACTGGCTGGCCAGAGCCAGAAGAGTGGTGGAGAACACATTTGGAATCATGGCCAGCTGGTTCCGCCTATTTCTTACACCCATACACATGGCGGAGTATAAACTGAATCATATCATCCTGGCGTGCTGTGTTCTCCACAACTTTTTAAGGCAAAATTCTGCCAACTATGCTGCCTCAGTTGGGCCTGGAACTGAAACAACCCTGACGGCACTTGAAGCTGGCCGTCCTGGCTTGCCCCCCCTGAGTGCCTGGGAGGTCCGTCTTAGCTACCTTGAATACTTTGCGGGTAGGGGGGCCATCAATATGCCAGACAATGTATGATACATTTTTCAAATTAAAAAAGCATTTTAACTACTAAAATCTTTGGTGACATTTACTGCTTGTGTTTCTTTTAGCTGACCCTGACAGAAATGTGGGGAGTCCTGAAAAATGGCGTGATTGTGTAACATAAAAAAAGCACTGTTGGGTTTTATTTACTAAAGGAAAATTCACTTTGCACTACAAGTGCACTTGAGACTGCACTGAAACTGCACTTGTAGTGCAAAGTGGATTTGCCCTTAGGAAATAACCACCATCGTCACTGAAAACCACAATTTTACCGCCACAAAATTTAAGGAGCATCGAAACAATAATCCACACATTCTTGAGTATCAATCTTTTTAATACCAGCACAATCACATGTGCATTTATAAAAGTTTTTTTTAAAACAAACCAACATGTTTGTTGTATAACAGTTTTGGGGTCACATTAATAAAAGTAGAAATGTCCATTTAAGGTAAACAGGCATATTTCAAACCAACAAGAAATACACAAATCTGGAACTTACAAAGTTCAACTTTTGTAGAAATTGAAGGCAATATCAGACATGAGTATTTTGAAGATGCACACAAATTGCAGAATGTCAACATGTGCTAGCTGCCATCATGGGGGATCAATGGATGTGTTTTGGGGGTGCAACCCCTTACTCACAGCTACTTTATTGTTGAGGAAGGGGTTGCTCCCCCAAAACGCCTACATTGATTTCCCGTGATGGCAGATAGCACATGTTGACACACTGTGTGCATCTTCAAAATTTGGCTTTTCTATAAAATGTCAAAAAATGTAACAAATTCTTCCATTACAAATACCACCAAAAAGTCAGGGATTTGGAGGTCTTTTAAACTCTCCCTAAAACATCAATGATGTTCTTCATTTTGTTTTTAACCTCATTGATGTTTTTCTGGATGTTTTCCAAGTCCCTATTACACCCCATTATCTCCTCGATCAGGATCTGGGCACTCTCACTGGTGAAATGACCTGGATCCACAACATCACGATCACCTACAAAAATAAATGAAAAAAAAAAACCTATTATAAATCTGCCGGCATCCATCTCTTATCTGAGCCTGTGGTCGCAGACACTCACCAGTTGTGGTGACAATTTCCACCATGTCTTCCTCCTCCTGCTCTGCTTGGCTTTGGGGGATTTCCCCTTCTTCCAGAGGTGGGGGGTGTAACGAGCCTCTTGCTCGCTCAGTTCCACTCTTCCGACACTCCTCTGCTGCTATAGAATCAGATTGCAGATCGCAACATCTGATTGCTCGGCCATCCAATGCTCCAGGATTAGAACTACAGCTATGTGCCGTTCTAACCCAGTTGTGATAGCTCAGAACAAACACCAGGCAGGCTGTATGTAAGTTCAACCAGGACTCTATTTTATTGCAATACACAGGCTCTTTTATACACTAAAAGTGGAGGTGCATACCTCCGGCTCATATTACTCTAACAATACAGCTGTAACCTAATTAAGCTAATTAACATGGGCTAATTAACTAATCCCTTTAGACAGCCTAGATGACTCAGACATGACCTTTAGGCCAGACTGGCCGTCTTGTAGCTTAGAACCCCCAATCAGCATTATCACAATCAACATAGACTCTTCTTCACACAATAGCAGAGTTAATTAACACAAACCACAATGGGGATCTAATGACTCTTAGATCCCATACTAGAGACTTATTTACAATACACATTCTAGCAGGCAACAGACAGACAGGTGCTGGAATGTACATCAGCATCCCCTAGCAGTATCTGTCCCAGCATTTAACAGTAGGAGTCCCAACGGTATGAATCAGTCACTATTCCAATATGGCAAATCCAGGGTCCCCAGAGTCTGTGTGTCCTGGGGGACCAGGACCCGAATCCACAGTAATACCACCTCAAGGGTCCCCAGACATACAGCTCACAAAGAGCACTGTTCCCCCAAATGCAAGGGCCCACGATCGATCGGCAAGAGGCTAGCATACAGTCCCCTCCAAAAGTCTCTCTCCCGGCTAGGTCTGTCACAGGGGGTCTGTGGTCTCCTCTGTTGAGGGGTGTCCTCCGAGTCTTTATGTCCAAAAAAATAGGTATACTTAGCACACAGATATTTGATGGCAGAAATAGGAATATGAAACATTGCTTGGAAGTGGGGTACAATTGTCTGTTTGGTCAGAGTTACAAGATGAAGAAATATTGTTTTCCTTTGTCAAGCTTGAATACTTACCTGTTTTGTACAAGCTTCACAGATGGAGACACCCCTATAGTATACACTGGAGCACCTGTGTGGGACCCCCTAAAAAAAAGGGTGTTCTGGTGTCCCACACTAGTGCTCCAGCATCCAGATGTGTAAACTGCTGCTGAGTGTCCTCTCCTTACACAGAATCTAGTTTGCATTACATTCTAGTTACAAACCCATCTAGACTCCAAAATTATTTTAAGAGAAGTAGGCCAGAAAAAAGGTATTCAAATGCATATGGCCAAAACTATGCCGAACGAACAATGTTTCATACTAACGAACAATGTGCCCATTAACATGAAAGTTGCCATTTTAAACTGTACAACAGTAAAGAAAAGCACATTGATCAGCACGAACGTTATAAAAATAAAGAATAGGAACACAGGACAACTACTTACTTTTTTGCAGCACTCTCCTGATCCTTCTGTACTGCTCATGCTCCCTTAATTTGAGCTCCGACCACCACTTCCTCAGTTGATCTTTCGATCGCCGTACCCCAAAATTCCGGTGCAGACTCTTGACTACGTTCGCCATGATCTTGGCCTTTCTGACATTGGGGTTGGGGTAAGGTCCATACATCCTGTCATAGTCAGCCCTCTTCAGGATGTCCACCATCTCCAACATCTCCCCAAAGGACATATTCGATGCCTTAAATCGTCTTCTCTGGGATCGTGACGTTTCAGGCTCCGGGCTTTCCTCCTCCTCCTCCTCGTTGCTGTAATGCACGCACCTGTTGTGTCTCCGCCATGTGCTCTTCCCCCACTGCACCGAACGAGAAGGGGCGGGGAATAGACTAGAAAGAACGTCAGGGGTGGGCGGAGTTTCACGCATGCGCAGTGTATATAAAGCGTAACACGTGTGCGTAGTACAAACGATCTGTGAGCGGAGGAAGGAGTATCGGAGGCACCGATCGTGATAACGAAGGTAAGATCTAAACTTGGGCCTATACTGCTTCTAGATTGAGGCCTATATTGTAACAAGATTAGGAGAGTTCCGCATGACATTAGGGTTTGTCTTGTGTTGTGTCTTGCAGATAAAATGGATGGCTTCAATGACCACATGTTCCTCCCCCTGTTCATAGACAAATACAGGGAGCTGCCCTGTCTATGGCAGATAAAACACCCCCAATACAACAATAAACAAAAGAAGCAGGCAGCGCTGGAGAAACTGCTGGAGTTGGTGAAGCAACCATCCCCTATTTAAAAGCCAAAATTGGTGGCCTGAGGAGCACTTATCTTAGGGAGCGCAAGAAGGTCACGGATTCCCAGAGATCTGGAGCTGCAGCAGATGATGTTTATGTCCCCAGGCTGTGGTACTATGAGAGACTTCGTTTTCTGTCATACCAGACTGGAGTCAGGGAATCCCTCTCAACCCTTCCTTCCACTCTTCCTTCCACCCTATCTTCCACCCCAACTGAGGCTTCCGATGTCCAACCTGGGACTTCCAGCCAGGAAGAAATGGAGGAGCCCAGCTGGAGCCAGATATAACATTGCTCTACAGATTTCTGGTCAATAAATAAATGATGTTTATTAGATGTTATTATTGATCACTAATTGCTGATTTCATAAAGTGTTTTACATATCAATAGACAGTAGTGGGCAAAAATAATTGGGACAAGAATGAAAAATGCTGGGCTCAGAATGATAGTCTGTTATATTTGTTAACTTTCAATTAGCTACAGTCATGAGGTGAAAATTGTGTGTGATTGATGAATAAAAAACTAAAACGATGTCCCTTTTTCATACACAGGAAGACCTCAGCCAGGGCGAGGCTCTGGAATGTGGCACACAGGAGGATGCGGGGGTAAGTGTCAGCCAGAAGGAGGCGGGCCTAAGTGGCAGCCAGGAGAAGACCGGGCCCAGTAGGAGCCTGACAGAATCGCAGGTTCCTCCCTTCCGCCTTCCAACCAAAAGACCCAGGAAGGGGAGTCATGTTCAGGATTCAGCGCTCAGGCTGATTAAGGAGGCTTCTGCGTCCCTCAGAGCCTTACCCACTCCTGAAGAGGCCTTTGCCTGCATGGCTGGCACAAAACTGCAGGGCATGCAGGAGGGCCAATGCCTCATGTGTGAGGACCTTCTTTATAAAGTCATAACTAAGGGGGTGAGGGGCGAAATCACACCCAAAACCCACCTGTGTGAGTTGGACCATCCTCCTCCTCCTCTTGCCACAACTCCACCACCAGAGCCACATCGTGGAAGGAAGACCAGAGAGTGATGGCTTGGGTTCAGTCTGGTCTGACAAAAGATGCAGGCTCTTGTATGACCACAGCCTGGGGACACAGATGTCATCTGCTACTGTTCAGGATCTCTTGGACTTCTGGACCAGACTGCACGCCCTTATATATGGACTCCTCAGGCCACCAATTTTGCAGTAAAATAATTGATGTGTGCCCTGGGGGCCAAAGGCTTTGCCAATTTCTGCTGTTTCTCCAGCGTTGCCTCCCTCTTTGTTTTGTTCAGATCCCTTAATAAAGGAATTTTTGTTTCAATTATAATTGCCTATGTGTGTTTTCCTTCAAAAAGGACAGTTTGTTTGTGAGGAGGCAGGTACATATCAAAAATACAATGTGAAATTAACAAGAGACACCAACACCAAGCACCTCCTTGAGATTAAATAATACAAGATAATAATGGTGTTGTGGTAACTTGACACACAAAACACACCCAAAAATATTCTGGAGTCAAACAAAATAAATAAATTAAAAAAACACGATCAGGCCTGAAAAAAATACAAACCCAAAAATATAAACATATTGCTTTTTTGTCAGATGTGACAAATCAAAATATATTGATGAAATCATGATAAATAATAAAGAAAGAAGTTTGTAAGAACTCTGTGTGAATATGAGCAACAAAACAACTTAATTCTTCTCACATGATAAAGAAGAAGAGAGTGCGCTGCATTAAACAATTTTAAACATTGCAGCCTGACAAAAGTGCTATATCCATTCCGCTAATTTTACCAGACCGACTGTTCCGTCTCGGAATTTCTTCTGAGCATGCGTGGCACTTTGTGCGTCGGAATTGTCCACACACGGTTGGAATTGACGCGATCTTATTTTGTTGTCGGAAAATTTTATAGCCTGCTCTCAAACTTTGTGTGTCGGAAAATCCGATGGAAAATGTCCGATGGAGCCCACACACGGTCGTAATTTCCGACAACGTGCTCCGATCGCACATTTGTACGGGGCATTACTCTATCCTTTCCTTTCTTCTTTTCTCTCGAGGTGATGACTAATATTCTAGTTTTAGGCCATATTTCTTATCTTATGATAGTCAATTTTGCAATAATTGCATTTTATCCCTAAACGTACAAGGATTTAATATCCCACACAAACGAACAAAAGCAATGCGATCTTTTTCAGCCAGGAAAGCACACATAATTTGCTTACAGGAAACCCACTTTATTGATAAATCTTCCCCTAAATTTCTTTCCACCTCATACCCACAATTTTACACTGCGTCTACCACAGTTAAACAAAGCGGGACTCTTATAGGATTTCACCGCTCCATGCCATGTACTCTATCGACACAACTTAAAGATCCAAAGGGAAGATATATACTTCTCACTGGTTATTTATCGGATATTCCCATTACAATGGTATCATACTATGCTACGAATAAAAAAACAGAAGCTTTCTTATCCCATCTTTTCCAAGTGGTTGAAACACACAAAATGGGCACTGTAATCCTATGTGGAGATTCGAATACAACGTTATTCCCTTTTTTAGATAAGTCTTCCTCATCTCCTATCACCAGCTCCAACAAGTTAAACCTTCAACATTTACTTACCAAGCATGGTTTGGTGGACACATGGCGTGAAATTAATCCTACTAGCAGGCGTTTTACAGATTACTCTTATCCGCATAAATCTTTTTCTCATATCGACCATATTCTAGTCCCTTCAAGTATGATTCCCGAGATTTTATCATCCAACATTCTCCCGTTTACATGGTCAGACCATTGTGCAATATACACCTCTATTGCTTCCACTGTACCCAGGTCACACGATACCACTTGGTATATAAATGACTCTACATTAGCTAACCCTGTCCATCGTCTTGAGATCGAAGGAGCACTAAATGATTACCTCTTCTCTAATGATACAGGTGATGTTTCGGACCTTACATTATGGGAAGCTCATAAAGCTGTAATTCGGGGCAAATTGATACAGCAAGCAACAAAACTTAAAAGAGAATGTAAACTTATGTTTACAAAGTTGGAAGCTAATTTTAACTCTTGTCATAATGCATTCCAATCATCCCCGAATTCCACTACTAATGCTAAACTAGATAAAGCCCGCCTAGATTTAGATTTATTTTTAACAGATTCAGCGGACAAACTTTTACGTAAACGACAACATATACAATACCTCAAAGCAAATAAACCTGACTCCCTTATGGCCAGGAGTTTAAAATCAATAAATCACATAAGGTCCTCCATAAGGTTGAAAACATTTTGTGACACCTATACTAGTAATCCAATTAAAATATTAGAGGTGTTTCGTTCTAATCTAGCAAAAATATACTCCCCCGCGACTGATTTTAATCAGACTAAAGCTAATAAACTATTTTCTAATATTAAACTCCCCACTCTTAATAATGAACAGCGAGAGAGACTTGAGTGCCCTATCACAACTAATGAAATTCAGATTGCTATTAAAGAATTGAAATTACATAAAAGGCCAGGCCCGGATGGGTTTTCGGCATCATACTACAAAAATTTTGAGCACATTTTAACTCCAGTCTTAACCAGAGCACTTAATTCTCTCTTGGCAGGCACTCATTTCATCCTGAATCATTAACATCTATCATAGTTATGCTACCCAAACCACACTCTGACAACACTTCTTGGTCTAACTATCGCCCCATTTCCCTCCTCAATTTAGATATTAAATTACTAGCCAGGATTCTTGCTTCACGTTTGAACAATTTCATAGGCCACCTAATACACGCAGATCAAACAGGTTTCATACCCAAGAGACAAGCAGGAGATAATATTAGACAAGCTCTTTTACTCATTCAAGCTGCTAAATCTAGACGTATCCCAACTTGCCTTCTATCATTGGATATCCGAAAGGCATTTGACTCAGTCACATGGCCTTATATGCAATATACGCTCCAACAATGGGGTTTTGGTAAACATTGCTTGACTTGGGTCTCCTCTCTCTATAACAATCCCAAGGCATATATCAAATACGCTGGTTACAAATCAGCAATGCTGGATATTAGTGGAGGCACAAGACAATGCTGTCCCTTATCCCCGTTGCTTTTTGCCCTACTGTTAGAACCCTTGGCACAATTAATCAGATCCAACCCAGATATCAAAGGTATCGAATTAGGTGGCCACCATCACAAACTTTGTCTTTTCGCAGATGATATACTTATTTTCTTATCTCATCCCCACATTTCTGCTCCAAATTTCCTCAATATATTAGATACATTTTCACATATATCCGGACTCATCGTAAACCACACCAAATCAAATGCACTGAATGTTTCTATAAAACAATTTGGCCTGCGTCAGGCCCAATCCTCTTTACCATTCAATTGGGTTATTCGTCAATTACCATATTTAGGTGTACACCTCACTTCCTCACTATCTGATCTTTTTGCAGCCAATTACCTACCTTTGTTAAAACAAACTACAGCCTTAATGAAACAATGGTCCTCGTTACCATTATCGTGGTTGGAACAGATAAATGCTGTGAAAATGTCAATACTGCCGAAGTTCTTGTATTTGTATAGGGTACTTCCTATTCCTTTACCGTCATACTTCTCACGTCTCACACAACGTAGGGTTATGTCTTTTATTTGGGATAAGATTAAACCACGTATTCCAAAATCCACTTTATATCTTAGTAAATCTTGTGGGGGGTTAGGGCTACCAAACTTTTCCTCTTATTACTATGCAGCCCAATTATCAATATTAACTAAATATCATTCAACTGAGGACATACCCTAAAGGGTAGCTATTGAATCCATTGACTGTGATCCCATCTCAATTGCCAATCTACTATGGATTCTACCAAAAGATAGATCTCATCTTACCAACCCCATCACGAAACATTCATTGGCTATTTGGGATAGGTTTAATAACTCACATGGTCTAAGATCAAAACATAATCCCCTCCTCTCTTTTCTTGGGAATCCAGCCTTTTACCCCACGTGGAAATTTCCAAAATCTTTTTCTGCATGATCTTCTAGAAACTTGACGAGACTTTATAAGCTATTATCTACCGATACTCTTCAAACATTTCCTATGTTATGTAAGAATCACAAACTCTCAAACAATGAGATATTACGTTATTTACAAATTAAGAATTTCTATACACCACTACTTAGTTTAAGTACATCAATTAATCAAATGTCCCAGTTCGAACATATTTGTATAAGTGACCCACATGCTAGAGGGTTGATTTCATGTGTGAACCAGATTCTCATTACTAATTCTAACGAGAAATTTCCTTCTTACACTGTTAAATGGGCACAGGATATGGGACGAATATTTAACAACAATGACTGGTCTAATATTTGGTTAGCTACCAAATCATCATCTTCTAATTGTTTTGCTTTGGAAACCAACTTCAAAGGTCTGGCAAGGTGGTACTTAGTACCAGCTAGAATAGCAAAATTTACTTCTTCTTATCCCAATAATTGTTTCAGAGGTTGCTCTTCACCAGGTACACATTTCCATATATGGTGGGATTGCCCGGTGGCCCAAGAATTTTAGAAAAATATATTTGCAATGGCAACTAAGGCTCTAGATATCTCTATTACTCCAGACCCTGCCATTGCAATTCTGAATCTTAAACTGGCTTCATTCACCAGGGCACAATTCAAACTACTTATTCACATTAATACTGCTGCCAAACAAACCATAGCCAAGGTATGGAAGAACAAAAATGTAATTGTGGCAGAGGTCAAACATAGAATAAACAAAGCTCTCATTTTTGCTAAAATGACAGCTATCGAAGATAATAATATCATCAAATTCCGTCTGATTTGGCAACCATGGGTTAAACACTTCTTTACCTCTGATTTTGACCAGTCATTGTTGTTACCATGCTAAAATCCTTGTGTTATTGTTATTATATAACTTGTCCATGTCATAAGTCAGGTCATCACCTCGAGAGATTTCTTTCTTATCTTTTCTTCTCTTCGTTTTCCCCTTTTTTCTCCTTCTTCCTCCTCTTCTGTTCTATTCTCATCTTATGTACTAAGCTAATGATGAACTTGGGATACCTTATTAATTCAAATACTGATTTATTCCTCATCAGTTTAGGAATTTACTTATGCTCTGAAGATTCAATTTTTTTTCTTCACAATTTTTCTTTACGAACTGGTTATGATTATCTAATGTTCATCAAAGAAATTGTTACATCTTCATATTATAATCACATAATATAATAATTATAAGTAATATCGTTTTCGACTTTGATTATAAATGCCCCCACCCGTCCACAGTTTGAGCCCATATGGGGTGGACGTGTGGTCTGGAGGCATAATTTTAAATACATTTTTTTTTCTTTATTTTATATACTTAAATTTTGATCTTATTTTGGATCTTCGCATACGATATTTACCTATATAGTCTCTAAGACACATAATCTTTTGCTTTCACCAAGATTATTTTGAGATATGTATATATAATGATAATTATATTGTTTATATCTGTATCCCATGCTTTGTTAATTGTTATAATTTGTATTTTATTTATACAAATTTCAATAAAAATATTGAACAAGAATTTCAATCTACTGCAGATTTCTGTGTGACACCACCTCCACCAGCTGATAAAAATTGGGCGCTTACCAGATTCGATGGACTTCTGAACTAACAGAAGGTCAAACGAGCTTGTATCCACAGCGGGATAAAGGTAACCAGCAGCCAAGAGGGTTGGTGAGTTACATGTGCAGTCAGGAGGACTGGGGAGGCATGCCTGCGAGGACAGACTGGGAGCATGCAGTCAAAGATGGATGCAGAGCCAGGAGTGAGGACTGCAATGTCATGGGCAGTGGAGTCGGGCAGCTGCAACCAGGAGGGCTGGCAGGGCTACACCATAAGGGCCCCGCGGTCCCTGCCTGCAAAAGGCAATTGCTAAGGCTTGGCTGAACCAATGCCAGGCCTAACTTTAAATGTGCTAGCTGCTCCTGGGAGTTAAGAGTTGTGCAGGAGGAAGGAAGAAGAATAGTCTGCTAGCAAGGAAATGCTGGAGGAGACTGAAGTAGTAACTTGTACAGAGAAGTACAATTTACTGGGTAACCCATATTTACTCATATTTCACCCCATCCAAGTTAAATTCCCTCAATCAATCAAACCAAAATAAGCACATGGACTGGTCATTGTCTCAAAATGACAGGGAAGTGAATACCGGTCTGGGCAGTGTGACAGGTGGGCCGCATCAGTTAGCAGCCCCTACAGGGGTACCGCTACATTTGCCTGCTGCATTACACATATATGAATTAGTTGCAAGATATATATCTCCATAACAACCCAACTTGTTTTAAGATGTATTTCTAAAGCACTTTATGTTGGTAATAAATGTTTACCTAGCAAATGTACTGAAATATTTTATGAGTGGTGAAAACGTAATTGCTGTTTGTGTACAACCTTTATGGCTATGTTGTAATGGCTAACTCTCCAATATAAGTGTAAAGGCAAAAGGTGATGACAGATTAGGGTTTTTAGGCCTCCAGCTTGGGACTGATTTACAAGCGTTCTAGTGCTTTTGGTGCATAAGGATAGTATCCGCCTCATAGTTCAGATGATACTTTAGTTTTGAGCAAACTAGGTTAGGGTGTTAAATTATATATAGGTAAGGGTTAAGAGAGTTAAGCTAGCCATACACAGCTCCATTTTTTCCTAATTTAAACAGAAGCAGTCAAAATTGGAGCTGTGGGTGGCCTTGTCAGTACAGTGGGTGGCTCTGTGGAAAATTCTCTGTTGAACAGTGTGACAGACCTAGCCGGGAAAGAGACTTTTGGAGGGGACTGTATGCTAGCCTCTTGCCGATCGATCAGGGGCCCTCGCATTTGGGGGAACGGTGCTCTTTGTGAGCTGTATGTCTGGGGACCCTAGATTTGCCATATTGGAATAGTGGCTGATTCATAATGCTGGGACAGATACTGTTAGGAGATGCTGATGTAAATTCCAACACCTGTCTGTCTATTGTCTGCTAAAATGTGTATTGTAAATAAGTCTACTATGGGATCTAAGAGTCATTAGATCCCCATTGTTATTTGTGTTAATTAACTCTGCTATTGTGTGAAGAAGAGTCTATGTTGATTGTGATAATGTTGATTGGACTTTCTGAACTACAAGACGGCCAATCTGGCCTAACGGTCATGTCTGAGTCATCTAGGCTGTCTAAAGGGATTAGTTAATTAGCTCATGTTAATTAGGTTAATTAGGTTACAGCTGTATTGTTAGAGTAATATGAGCAGGAGGTCTGCACCTCCACTTTGAGTGTATAAAAGCCTGTATTTTGTCAATAAAGAGAGATTCCTGGTTGAACTTACATACAACCTGCCTGGTGTTTGTTCTGAGCTATCACAACTGGGTTAGAACAGCACATAGCTGTAATTCTAATCCCGGAGCATTGGATGACCGAGCAATCAGATGGTGCGATCTGCAATCTGATTCTATAGCTGCAGAGCAGTGTCGGGAGAGTGGAACCGAGCGAGCAAGGGGCTCGTTACATTGGTTGGCAGCCGTGGGATTTGCTCTCCAGTTACTGGGACACTCCAAACCAGCCTGCAGGAGAGCCACGCTGAAAGACTTACTTGAGGGCCGTGGAGGGAATGGTGGGATCGTGCTTCCTTGCCGTGAACACATCCAAACCATCCCCTGGATCCAAGGTAGCAGGATAGCAGGAGATGAGAGATACCAGCCACCATGGATGAGGAATTCAGAAGGAGGTTGCGAGAGAAGGAGATACAGCACAGAGGACCAGTATCAGAGCAGGTCCTGCTAGGATGGTTTGATTCTATCCGCTGTGAACTCTGGAAGGAAGCGCTAGCCCATGAGCAGCGACACAAGGGAAAAGTTCTCCTCTCCATCCATGTGAGGTACTGGTCGCAGTATGAAGTGCGAATGCTGTTTTTGGGGGAACAGCCGAACCAGGAGTGGACAGCCGAGTTAAGCAGGCTGATCCGGGCAGAAATGCGGTTGGACGAGAGCTACAGAGCCCTCCAGTGGTATGTAGCCCAAGTGTGCCCATGGACAGCGGATGACAGCCCCACAGAAGGCTTTGACTACGATGGCCTGGGATTGTTATACTGGAGGCTGTCCAGGGACCCTGACTTTGGAAGTGATCGGGAGTGGCGTTTGGAGGAAATAATGGAGCACAGAGAGCGGAGACTGAATGTCTCAGAAGTGCACTGGAAGATTTGGAGTTTCTGGCCGTTCAGGAATGGGAGTTGGAGATCGCCTACAAACAGCTGTTAGACTCTGCTCAGCAGCAGGGTGGTGCTCCCTTTGCCTGGGACTATCATGAAATACCAGTTGACAACTCTGAAATCCTGGCTGAAGAGTTGACAATGTGGCAGAGTAACGGTGTACTTTGCCAACCTGCCCCCGCAGCTATGCAGGCGGAGGTCTTATGGCGAATGCAGCAAGTGCTGACTGACCTTGATGAACCTGTTTCTGCATTGGATGATCTTGGATGGAGTAATGCCTGTCCAGCAGAATGGCAGAGAATCGGCAGTGGAAAATATGAAGATTGCCGTCCCCAAACCTGAAGTGCTGACAACAGGGCAGAGCTCTGCTAACCTCTGCCCAGCACTGATAGCATCTTCTGGGTTCCACGGAGAGGAGATGGGGAACCTTTATCCCCAGACACCAGTTGCAGAGACAGGGGATTTGATAGACTTTTCTGCTGAGGAAGAACAACCTGGTGAGCCTCCAGCAGAAGAAGAGCTGTTATTAGGGCCAAACTTCACTGTGCTGTGCCCAGCACTGATAGCATCTTCTGGGTTCCAGGCACAGGAGATGGTGAACCTTTATCCCCAGACACCAGTTGCAGAGACAGGGGATTTGATAGACTTTTCTGCTGAGGAAGAACAACCTGGTGAGCCTCCAGCAGAAGAGGAGCTGTTATTAGGGCCAAACTTTACTATGCTCTGCCCAGCACCAACAGAAGTATCTGTGAAGTTACAAGGAACTTCCCCAGCTGAAGCGCTGGCAACCGGACAGAGGGTCCAAGATCTCTGCCCTACACCTGCGTCGGTTCCGGAGGCTCAGGGTGAGAAGGAGGTGGTCACTTCCCAGCAGCAGATCAGGATACAGGGGGAGAAGGGAGAGGAGGTGTTCGTCGTCCCTCCCCAACAGTTAGCCGGAGCAGATGGTGTGGGGTTTCCAGCAGAAGGGCTGGCAACAGGGCCGAGTACTGCTGGACTTTGCCCTCAACTAACAGAGCATGGATGTCCTGTGAAGGTGGATGGGACTTCAGTCTCCACCTGTATACCCCAGGGATGCTGGGCAGTCGGCCCAGATCCCCAACAGCATGACGGAGTGAGCCCAGACACCCTGTCTTCTCTCCAGCGGCAGAAAGGACTCCAGGGAGAAGGGCCAGTCCAGGCCTCTCCCCAGCGGCAGATATGTTCTCCGAGAGAGGCAGAGGTTGGCTGGGTGAGTAATGCTTTGTTTGGAACAATTTGTTTGGGGTACTGTGTGGGTACAGGCATTAGAGGACTGGAACTACTGACTAACTTCAGAGTCAACCCGTCTGGGGTCTCCTCCTGTGTTAGTCTCCTGCCAAAAGGGGAGAAATGTGACAGACCTAGCCGGAAAAGAAACTTTTGGAGGGGACTGTATGCTAGCCTCTTGCCGATCGATCGGAGGCCCTCGCATTTGGGGGAACGGTGCTCTTTGTGAGCTGTATGTCAGGGGACCCTGGATTTGCCATATTGGAATAGTGGCTGATTCATAATGCTGGGACAGATACTGTTAGGAGATGCTGATGTAAATTCCAACACCTGTCTGTCTATTGTCTGCTAAAATGTGTATTGTAAATAAGTCTACTATGGGATCTAAGAGTCATTAGATCCCCATTGTTATTTGTGTTAAATAACTCTGCTATTGTGTGAAGAAGAGTCTATGTTGATTGTGATAATGTTGATTGGACTTTCTGAACTACAAGACGGCCAGTCTGGCCTAACGGTCATGTCTGAGTCATCTAGGCTGTCTAAAGGGATTAGTTAATTAGCTCATGTTAATTAGGTTAATTAGGTTACAGCTGTATTGTTAGAGTAACATGAGCAGGAGGTCTGCACCTCCACTTTGAGTGTATAAAAGCCTGTATTTTGTCAATAAAGAGAGATTCCTGGTTGAACTTACATACAACCTGCCTGGTGTTTGTTCTGAGCTATCACAACTGGGTTAGAACGGCACATAGCTGTAATTCTAATCCCAGAGCATTGGATGACTGAGCAACCAGATGGTGCGATCTGCAATCTGATTCTATAGCTGCAGAGGAGTGTCGGGAGAGTGGAACCGAGCGAGCAAGGGGCTCGTTACAAACAGTGACTGCGTCCACATCTGCCCTTGGCTCCCTGCAGATCTAAGCACTGTCCCTGGATAGCGAGGGCAGCCTCTGATCCTTTCACTCCTGGGCTCCAGGTACCACCAAATCTTCACAATCTCTGGGTCCTGGCTGCCATTCCTGCAACTGTGGCTCTGTCAAGAGCACTTTCCATATACACAAGCCTGCTCCCCTGACTCCTACTGCCATCCCCTGGCAGCTCCAATAGTCTTCCTGGGCCTGGTATATTAACTCCCCCAGGCTCACCCATCCACGGACCTGGGGTTGGTCCATGTGGTGGATGGGGCTAAACAGTTCAGTTGCATGGTGGCCAGTCTGAATGTCCTGCTGGCCCTGGTGGTATTGCCTCATTGCTAAAGGTGGGCATTTCTCTTTGGCTGAACACAATTCTTTTCCTATGTCCTCTTCCTATGTCCTCCATTCCCTGCACTCTCCATCAAGTAGGGAGGGAAATATGAGCTGTGTGACAGAACCGTCTAGCACCCTGCTTGGGTGCTTCCATCAAGATATAGCTTTCTCCAGTCTGGAACCAAGAATCAGGTATTCTAGCAACATATTATACCCAAGATACTAGGCACTATCTCAGGTACAAACTGGGACTGGAACTCTTTATTGAAAATTCACACAGAATTTATAGTACAACAGTGAACCTGATCACATTATCGTATGCAAAGGAAACGGTGTACAGGAATATAATTAACATAACTAAGGAACAGCCAAGATAAACTTCAAAGATTAAAGAGATTGTAAAGCAGCTGCAGCACAGAAGGTTCTTTACCTTAATGCATAGAATGCATTAAGGTGAGAAACCTGGAGACTTTACAACCCCCTTAAACTACTTAAACAACTAGCCACCTGGGTGACTCGGTACCCACCCAGACTATTCGGCACCAATCCCACCGCCCTAAATACAAAGTACAATACACATTATCATAAGCATAAACATCCCACAATGGCTCGATAACAAGGTAGTGGTCACAATATCAATTACCTCTGCAAGAGATGATCAGACATACAGAAACAATAGGTGACTTAAAGTGTTACTAAACCCAGTAATATGAAGATAGTTAATCTGACCCAACCACCCCCCCCCCCCCCCCCACACACACACACACACACACACACACACAGCTTATAAATCTCCTTTTTACATTAAAATACTGCCACTATATACCTTTTTGGCTGATCTGTATACTACTGCCACGTGATAAACTGCAGGGTCTGCCTGAGTGCTGAGTGTTCAGGTAGGAAGAGAGTAGGAGTGTCTTCATGCTATTATGGGAGGTGGATCTTCCATGAATCAAGATGTGACATCCCATCCACTGTATTCTTTTTTAGTTACTGGGCATGGAGAAGGGAGGGACCGGGCTGTCATTTTAGGATCTGTATACGCACCCAAATGTGTGGGGTCAATATCATGTGAACTGACTAGCTCACCTCAAGACAGGAAATGTTCTCTCCAGCAATAGAGACCAAACTGAGCATGTGCAGCAGTACTACAGGATAAAACAGCCTTTTTACACAATGCAGAGGATTAACCGCTTAAGTTCTACTGTGAGTATAACAAGCATGCTATTCTACATATACAGACTGATTTTACTGTTGTGGGTTTAGTAACACTTTAATTAACACAATTAACAAAGGGTGAAAGGCACCTGGGAGGTACACTATGGGAGAGACCTACTTACAATAAACACATTATAGCAGGAGACCCCAGAAAAATTGCTTGATTTACATGAGCAATGTACCCCCTTTTCTCATCTGCCCCACCACTGTACCTCCCTGCACATCTGCTCCACCGCTGTATCCCCATGCTCTTCTGTCTCACTACTGAATCACCTTCTCATCTGTCCTAACACTGAACCCATCTGCTCATCTGCCCCACCACTGTAACCTGATTTCTCAACTGCCCCAGCAATGTACCTCCTGCACATCTGTTTGACCTCTGTACCTCACTGCTCATCTGCCCCATCGCTGTAACGCCCTGCTCACCTGTCCCACCAATACACCTCCTTTCACATCTGTCCCACAGCTCTACCCCCTGCTTTTCTGTACCACCACTAAACCCCCTTCTCATCTGTCCCAACACTGAACCCCCCGCTCATCTGGCCCAACACTGCACCCCCTGCTCATCTGGCTCAACACTGAACCCCTCTGCTCATCTGCCCCAACACTGTACCCCACTGCTCTTCTGTCCCACCCCCTTCTCACCTCTTCCACCGCTGTACCTCCCTGCACATCTGTCCCACCCCTGTACCCTCCTGCTCTCCTGTCCCACCTCTGAACTACTCCTGCTCATTTTCCCTACCACCGTAGCCTCCTGCTTATCTGCTCCACCGCTGTACCCTCTTCTTATCTATGATATGCGTGATATGCAGAGTGGTGAAAGGAAGCAGATATGAGAGATCTACCTGTCCTGGCACACTCATCCTGCTGATCCACCTCTCGCATCCAGCCCACGTGCTTGTATGTGATGTATGTGAGGTATGTGATGTCACATACAAGCATCTGGAATGGATGCGCAATGATGAGATCAGGTCAGAGGTATTTTCTGAAAGCATTGTGCCTGTGTGCAGGATCATAAGTTGGGCCCCCCGCAGCTGAGAAAAAGTGCGGCGCTCTGCGCCACAGGAAAAGTTGGGCATTATTTTCATTGCTCTGAGTACTGGCTCTGGCATAAAGGGACACAGAGTAGTAAGTGACGCAAAGGTTCAGGAATAATTTCAACAACGTTCCCAGAAGCTCAACAGTAATTCCACAAACTGTCACCTGATTGTTTTCTCAATCACAGTGAAATCCCTTCTTTCTGAGATTGATAGTGGCAACCAAGCGAGTCATCTTCCTCCAGATGGTGGGCGGGGCTAGCAGCACTGTGATTGGCTTTAGCAGTGGCCAATGACAGTCCTCCTTCTCCTGGAAACAGGGACCCTTGCAAAACTGCACCTAATCTCTTCACCATCACAAAAGCTGACGATCACAGCGACAGCAAAGTTAGAGAACCAAACAATGATTCCCATCTTTTACAATGTGTGGGGGCACAGTGCCTCCCTCTCAGTGCAGGTGCGGCATGGGGAACTCTAAAATTGGAATGCATTATTGTCTCACTGACACTTCCCTACTCTGCTCTGCTGATGGGGAGGGAGTCAAGTGCTGGCAAAAGAGGCTTCGTGTGCTGCTTGCGGCACCAGTGCCGGGGGTTGCCTACCGCTGGCCTACACCATGTTATTGCAAAAAACAATAAATATTTCCTTTGAAATAAAGATTTCTAAGACTTGTAAGAAGCTTTGGACATTTTTGTTGCTATTAATTATTTTAATTCTCTATTCTGAAAGCTTTTTTATGTCATGTGACTGGTACAGCATCATCAGTGCTGTGCAGACACAAATTCATACTCAGTGGAGAACTAGAAACTCCTCCCTCAGAACTTTCCCTGAGGACAGGAAAGTCCTAGGAAACCTTATGTGATCTCTGAACAACAATTATTAACCACTTAAGGACCAAGCCACTTTTTGAGATGTGTTGTTTACAAGTTAAAAACTGTTTTTTTTGCTAGAAAATTACTTAGAACCCCCAAACATTATACATTTTTTTTCTAATACCCTAGAGAATAAAATGGCAGTTGTTGCAATACTTTCTGTCACACCGTATTTGCGCAGCGGTCTTACAAGAGCACTTTTTTTTGAAAAAATACACTTTTTTGAATTAAAAAATAAGACAACAGTAAAGTTAGCCAAATTTTTTTTATATTGTGAAAGATAATGTTACAGCGAGTAAATTGACACCCAACATGTCATGCTTCAAAATTGCGCCCGCTCGTGGAATGGTGAAAAACATTTACCCTTAAAAATCTCCATAGGTGACGTTTAAAAAATTCTATAGGTTGCATGTTTTAATTTACAGAGGAGGTCCAGTGCTGGAATTAATGCTCTCGATATACCGATTGTGGTGATACCTCACATGTGTGGTTTGAACACCGTTTTCATATTGGCCCTAGTATATGAATGTGAGTTGGGGACCTTGGATTGTGGGCTCCTTGAGGGTAGGCACTGATGTGAATGTGCGATGTATGATGTGGAGTGCTGCGTAAAATTGATGGCGCTATATGGATACCTTAAATAAAATAATAATTTAATAGATGAGCATCTTAATGAGACACAATGTATAGGGATAGGGACAATTGTAGACACTCACTCAGGTTGAACTTGATGGACTGGTGGCTTTATTCAACCTTACTAACTATGTAACTATGTAAAAAGACCTCAGATCTCAAAAATGCAATAAAAAAAAAATTGTCATTTAAAAAAATTTTTTTTTTAAAATGGCCCTTTAAGAGCTATGGGCGGAAGTGACGTTTTGACGTCGCTTCCGCCCTGCATTGTTATGGAGACGGGTGGGGGCTCTCTCCATGCCCAGTAAGGGTGAAGATCTGATCGCCTCTGCCGCTGCCGACGGCTCCGATGCTCCAAGGGCACCGGAGAGGGGCAGGAGGCCCCACTCCTGCCGCCGATAAAAGTGTTCTTGCAGTGAATCCGCCGCAGAGACCACCCTTATCGGAAAACTGACTGTCGGCTGAAGAAGAGGATACCGGGGTTATGGCAGCTAGCTGCTGCCATAACAACGATATCCCCCTTCAGAGTAAGGACGTAAATCATCATTTGGCGGTCTGGAAGTGGTTAAATAAGGTACTTAAGGTGATATTAAAGGTTCAGTTTTTATTTGTTTAAAAAAATAACAAAAATATGTCATACTTATCTTCTTTGTGCAATGGGTTTGCGTCTATTGACACACATAAGAAAAGGCTGATACCAAGTTAAATTCAGGTACTTACACAAGTTGCATTTCAAAACACTGTTTATTTTTGGTTAATAAATACATAACTGTAATAATTTGTTTCTATATTTGCCTGAAGTTAGGCTTTAACCATAAAAAGCATTGCATTCCAACAACCCCCAACCCATACAGTAGTTAATCCAAGGGAGGCAAAAAAAAAAAAATAAATTATGGTCCTATTTGCTCTAACAGGGACCATTCAAACAAAGACAGTTGTATAACTCCCTGTACGAACATACTATGGTATATTTTAAAAGAAAAAGTATATGTATGTTTTTTAATCACTTTCCGCCCGCCATATAACAGATGATATGACGTGCGCAAAGGAGGTCATATGACGTCCAGCAGGATAAGCCGCAAACACGCGCAGCGCGGCGATCACTATGACACACCACAAATCCGATCGTGGTAAAGAGCCTATGACGTCTTTACAATGACCAATCACAGATGATCACAGCGTGTAACCAGGTAGTGCCAGTAAATGGCTTTCCTCGGTTCGCGCTGACAGGGAAAGCCGATCGGCGGCTCTCCTGTCAGAGGGGGGGCGTTCGCTGATAATCAGTGCATTGATTATCAGCTCAGCCCCCATTAGAGGTGCCCACATCTGCCAATCACTGCCCATCAGCTGCCAGTCATTGCCCAACAAAGTGCCAGTCAGTACCCCTCAAAGTGCCAGTCAGTGCGAATCAGTAACGCCTGTCAGTGCCCTTTACAGATGCCAATCAGTGCCCATCAGTAATGACTGTCAGTACCTCATCATCAGTGCTGCCCATCAGTGCCATCTATTAGTGCCCATCAGTGTCGCCTATTAGTGCCCATCAGTGCCACCTAACAGTACCACCTGTCAGTGCCCATCAGTGCTGCATATCAGTGCTGCCTATCGGTGCCCATCAGTGCTTCATATCAGTGCCACCTATCAGTGCCCATCAATTCTACCTATTAGTGCCTCCTCATCAGAGCCCATCAGTGCCACCTTATCAGTGCCAATTCATCAGTGCAACCTCATAGGTGCCCATCAGTGAAGGAGAAAACAACATTTTTTAGTTTGTTTAGCAAAAAATAAAAACCTCAGTGGTAATCAAATACCACCAAACGAAAGCTCTATTTGTGGGAAGAAAATTATAAAAATTTAGTTTGAGTACAGTGTTGTATGACCGCGCAATTGCCATTCAAAGTGTGAGAGCGCTGAAAGCTGAAAATTGTCCTGGGCAGTAAGGGGGAAGTGCCCTGTATTCAGTGGTGTACCTATGGGGGGGAGGGTCCATCCCGGGTGCCAACACACATTGGGGGGGAGGGGTGTCCGGCTGGCTATCAGAGTGGGACAAGGCAGTGACAGGTACAAGTGGTGCTCTCTGCTCTGTAGCTGTGCTGGGCTGGCTCTCGTTCCTCCAAGTCGGCTGCTCTGTCATTGAGCTCACATCAAGCTCTATACTGCCACCTCTGGCTGCTTCATGTATGTGCGACCCTCGTGTGTGCTGTACAGTAATGTATTTTCACAGGGACACATGGAATCAAGGCCTGGGACAAGAAGGAAGACCACCTTACAAGTGGGGCTATGAGTACAAGGGAGGAGGCTGTTTGTGTACGGGGGGCAGAGCTGTGTGTGTGTTTACAGGTGTGTGTGTGTTGGAGGGGTAGCTGAGTGTGTACAGGTGTGAGGGGGGAGGCAGCTGAGTGTGTACAGGTGTGAGGGGGGCAGCTGAGTGTGTACAGGTGTGGGGGGGGGCAGCTGAGTGTGTACAGGTGTAAGGGGGGCAGCTGAGTGTGTACAGGTGTGAGGGGGGAGGCAGTTGAGTGTGTACAGGTGTGAGGGGGGGCAGCTGAGTGTGTACAGGTGTGAGGGGGGCAGCTGAGTGTGTACAGGTGTGAGGGGGGAGGCAGTTGAGTGTGTACAGGTGTAAGGGGGGGCAGCTGAGTGTGTGCAGGTGTGAGGGGGGGCAGCTGAGTGTGTACAGGTGTGAGGGGGCATCTGAGTGTGTACAGGTGTGAGGAGGGAGGCAACTGAGTGTGTACAGGTGTGAGGGGGGAGGCAGTACAGTGTGTACAGGTGTGAGGGGGAGGCAGTACAGTGTGTACAGGTGTGAGGGGGGAGGCAGTACAGTGTGTACAGGTGTGAGGGGGGAGGCAGCTGAGTGTGTACAGGTATGAGGGGGGAGGCAGCTGAGTGTGTACAGGTGTGAGGGGGCAGCTGAGTGTGTACAGGTGTGAGGGGGGCAGCTGAGTGTGTACAGGTGTGAGGGGGCAGCTGAGTGTGTACAGGTGTAAGGGGGGAGGAGTTGAGTGTGTACAGGTGTGAGGGGGGGCAGCTGGGTGTGTACAGGTGTGAGGGGGGCAGCTGAGTGTGTACAGGTGTGAGGGGGGAGGCAGCTGAGTGTGTACAGGTGTGAGGGGGGAGGCAGCTGAGTGTGTGCAGGTGTGAGGGGGGGGCAGCTGAGTGTGTACAGGTGTGAGGGGGCATCTGAGTGCGTTCAGGTGTGAGGAGGGAGGCAACTGAGTGTGTACAGGTGTGAGGGGGGAGGCAGTACAGTGTGTACAGGTGTGAGGGGGGAGGCAGTACAGTGTGTACAGGTGTGAGGGGGGAGGCAGCTGAGTGTGTACAGGTGTGAAGGGGGCAGCTGAGTGTGTACAGGTATGAGGGGGTAGGCAGCTGAGTGTGTACAGGTGTGAGGGGGGCAGCTGAGTGTGTACAGGTGTGAGGGGGGCAGCTGAGTGTGTACAGGTATGAAGGGGGGGAGGCAGCTGAGTTTGTACAGGTATGAGGGGGGGGAGGCAGCTGAGTGTGTACAGGTGTGAGGGGGGCAGCTGAGTGTGTACAGGTGTGAGGGGGGCAGCTGAGTGTGTACAGGTATGAGGGGGGGAGGCAGCTGAGTGTGTACAGGTGTGAGAGGGGAGGAAGCTCAGTGTGTACAGGTGTGAGGGGGGAGGCAGCTGAGTGTGTACAGGTGTGAGGGGGGAGGCAGTACAGTGTGTACAGGTGTGAGGGGGAGGCAGTACAGTGTGTACAGGTGTGAGGGGGGAGGCAGTACAGTGTGTACAGGTGTGAGGGGGGAGGCAGCTGAGTGTGTACAGGTGTGAGGGGGGCAGCTGAGTGTGTACAGGTATGAGGGGGGAGGCAGCTGAGTGTGTACAGGTGTGAGGGGGCAGCTGAGTGTGTACAGGTGTGAGGGGGCAGCTGAGTGTGTACAGGTGTGAGGGGGGCAGCTGAGTGTGTACAGGTGTAAGGGGGGAGGAGTTGAGTGTGTACAGGTGTGAGGGGGGGCAGCTGGGTGTGTACAGGTGTGAGGGGGGCAGCTGAGTGTGTACAGGTGTGAGGGGGGCAGCTGAGTGTGTACAGGTGTGACTGGGGAGGCAGCTGAGTGTGTACAGGTGTGAGGGGGGAGGCAGCTGAGTGTGTGCAGGTGTGAGGGGGGGGGCAGCTGAGTGTGTACAGGTGTGAGGGGGCATCTGAGTGCGTTCAGGTGTGAGGAGGGAGGCAACTGAGTGTGTACAGGTGTGAGGGGGGAGGCAGTACAGTGTGTACAGGTGTGAGGGGGGAGGCAGTACAGTGTGTACAGGTGTGAGGGGGGAGGCAGCTGAGTGTGTACAGGTGTGAAGGGGGCAGCTGAGTGTGTACAGGTATGAGGGGGTAGGCAGCTGAGTGTGTACAGGTGTGAGGGGGGCAGCTGAGTGTGTACAGGTGTGAGGGGGGCAGCTGAGTGTGTACAGGTATGAAGGGGGGGAGGCAGCTGAGTTTGTACAGGTATGAGGGGGGGAGGCAGCTGAGTGTGTACAGGTGTGAGGGGGGCAGCTGAGTGTGTACAGGTGTGAGGGGGGCAGCTGAGTGTGTACAGGTATGAGGGGGGGAGGCAGCTGAGTGTGTACAGGTGTGAGAGGGGAGGCAGCTCAGTGTGTACAGGTGTGAGGGGGGAGGCAGCTGAGTGTGTACAGGTGTGAGGGGGAGGCAGCTGAGTGTGTACAGGTGTGAGGGGGGAGGCAGCTCAGTGTGTACAGGTGTGAGGGGGAGGCAGCTCAGTGTGTACAGGTGTGAGGGGGGAGGCAGTTGAGTGTGTACAGGTGTGAGGGGGGAGGCAGCTCAGTGTGTACAGGTGTGAGGGGGGAGGCAGCTCAGTATGTACAGGTGTGAGGGGGGAGGCAGCTCAGTGTGTACAGGTGTGAGGGGGGAAGCAGCTCAGTGTGTACAGGTGTGAGGGGGGAGGCAGCTCAGTGTGTACAGGTGTGAGGGGGCTAAGTGTGTACAGGTATGAGGGGGGCTGAGTGTGTACAGGTATGAGGGGGCTGAGTGTGTACAGGTATGAGGGGACTGAGTGTGTAGAGGTATGAGGGGGCTGAGTGTGTACAGGTATGAGGGGGCTGAGTGTGTACAGGTATGAGGGGTCTGAGTGCGTACAGGTATGAGGGGCTGCATGCGCACAGGTATGAGGGGGGCTAAGTGCGTACAGGTGTGTAGGTGGGCTGAGTGCATACAGGTGTGTGGGGGGGGCTGAGTGCGTACAGGTATGGGGGGTTGAGTGCGTACAGGTATGAGGGGGGCTGAGTGTGTACAGGTATGAAGGGGGCTGAGAGAGTACAGGTGTGAGGGGAGGCTGAGTGCATACAGGTGTGTGGGTGGGCTGAGTGTGTACAGGTATGAGAGGGCTGAGTGCATACAGGTATAAAGGGGGCTGAGTGCATACAGGTATGAGGGGGGCTGAGTGCGTACAGGTGTGTGGGCTGAGTGCGTACAGGTGTGAGGGGGCTGAGTGCGTACAGGTGTGTGGGTGGGCTAAATGCGTACAGATGTGTGGGTGGGCTGAGTGCGTACAGGTGTGTGGGTGGGCTGAGTGCGTACATGTGTGTGGGTGGGCTGAGTGCATACAGGTGTGTGGGTGGGCTGAGTGCGTACAGGTGTGTGGGTGGGCTGAGTGCGTACATGTGTGTGGGTGGGCTGAGTGCATACAGATGTGTGGGTGGGCTGAGTGCGTACAGGTGTGTGGGTGGGCTGAGTGCGTACGTGTGGGTGGGCTGAGTGCGGGCAGGTAATGGGGGGGCTGAGTACATATAGTTATGAAGGGGGCTGAGTGCGTACAGGTGTGTGGGTGGGCTGAGTGTGTACAAGTGTGTGGGTGGGCTGAGTGTGTACAGGTGTGTGGGTGGGCTGAGTGCGTACATGTGTGTGGGTGGGCTGAGTGCGGGCAGGTAATGGGGGGCTGAGTGCATATAGTTATGAAGGGGGCTGAGTGCGTACATGTCTGTGGGTGGGCTGAGTGCGTACAAGTGTGTGGGTGGGCTGAGTGTGTACAGGTGTGTGGGTGGGCTGAGTGCATACAGGTATGTGGGTGGGCTGAGTGCGTACAGGTGTGTGGGCGGGCTGAGTGCGTACATGTGTGTGGGTGGGCTGAGTGCGGGCAGGTAATGGGGGGGCTGAGTGCATATAGTTATGAAGGGGGCTGAGTGTGTACAGGTGTGTGGGTGGGCTGAGTGCGTACAGGTGTGTGGGTGGGCTGAGTGCCTGCAGGTATGGGGGGGGCTGAGTGCGTACAGTTATGAAGGGGGCTGAGTGCGTACAAGTATGATGGGAGCTGAGTGGAGTGCCAGATGGGGGGAGTGCCAGATATAGGATCCGCCCTGGGTGCCAAATGCTCTAGGTACGTCATTGCCCGTATTGAAGCAGTTAATCTTTAGAGGCAAACCTAAGATCTGGGGCTAGAGCTCATAGCAGTGAAGTAAAGAAAGTCATACACTTGGGCAGGCATACAAATGTATATAATATACGTGGGTGTATATTTTATATATATATTTATATTTATTTATTATCCTATAAAGAATAGGTTCATTTAAAAAAAAAAATCCACATTCTCCCAGAAAACACCACTACAAAGCGAGAGAGAATCCAGCACCTTCACCCTTCCACCCCAGGGACGTTCTCCCTCCCGATGTCATTGGCTTAACAACTTCAGCCCTGAAAGGTTTACACCCCTTCCTGACCAGGTCATTTTTTGCGATGCGGCACTGCGTTATTTTAACTGACAATTGTGCGACCGTGCGACGTTGTACCCAAACAAAATTGATGTCCATTTTTTCCCCACAAATAGAGCTTTCTTTTGGTGGTATTTGATCACCTCTGCGGTTTTTATTTTTTATGCGCTATAAACACAAAAGACTGACAATTTGAAAAAAAAAAAGTTTTTACTTTCTGCTATGAAACACATCCAATAAAAAATATAATTTCTTCATCAATTAAGGTCATGTATTGTGCTACCAGCTTTTTTTTTTTATAAATCCCAATAAGTGTATATTGATTTGCTTACGCAAAAGTTATTGTGTTTACAAACTATGGGCTAGTTTTATGGCATTTTTTTTTTTACTGGTAATGGTGGAGATTAACTATATTGTAGCGGGGCTGCGAAATTGTGGCTGTCCAATTGGACACTAACTGACACTTTTCACATGGTGTATAGGGACGTACAATGTAAAACATGGGGAACTACAACTTGGTGCATTCCCACACAGGGGAAATACAAGTGTGTATATACTCTATATCTAGAAGGGGAGAAAGCCACCCCCTAGCGACGCCACTGACACATATACATGAATCGACAAGGTGCGAGGGTCTTCACCAGTGGCATCGCTAGGGGGTGGTTTTTGGGGCTACAGCCCAGAATCTGGGGTCTTTAGCCCCGAGTGTCTTAGCGGGTGCAGCCTTTGAGTAAAAACTCAGTCAGTAGCAGCTGCATTAAACCTTTTGTGTGATCCGTCAGGCTTGGCTCCGCCCACTGCACTGTTACCTACAGGCGGAGTGATATGTCTGAGGTCAGCAGCAGATGAACGCATGGTGCTGGATTTCTCCTTGCATCCAGCTGGCACAGCAATGCCCACTAGTCTGCTGCCTCCAGAGTCACGCTTTGACTATGCCCGAGAGCAGCAGGAGAACAGAAGAACGGCCATTGAATTAGCAAAGTATCAACACATAATGGCGATGTGGATACGTATAGAGTACTAAGTGCCACGTCCTAACATTATTGTATATATAGAAATAGGTTTGGGCTTCGGACTTTCTGGGCACAATAATCACTATAGTATATTATATTAAAAAATTAGATTTATTCGAAATTCATTAAAAAACGAGAATATAAAAAAGAGGCAGATACCAGAAATCAGTTCATAGAAACACAATTACAATTATGTGCTCCATACATAGCTCTATATTGTGAGAATGAGTCATATAGAAATTGGAATACCAATCCTTCCACCATGTAATTATAGTGTAGTTATAAAAGAGCTATGCAGTTGATAATAATCGAAGTCTAAAGCTTGCTCAACATGTTGCACGGCGAGGTGCTTCTTCAGGAGCATAGAACAGATTACTGAAATATACAAAACATCCAATGAGTGTAACTTAAACAAACTAGTTAAAAAGACTGTAACCAGATAGTAGCAAAATATTGCGAGTTTGATATCACCACTGCAAAAACCCATATCATGGTGCCCGTCCCACAAGGCCTAGGTAGTATTCATACACTATGGGGACGTATGTAACATGGTAGTAATGTAAGTCAACAATAATAATTGGTAGTTATATTTGAATCAGTGGATAAATGTGACTGTTTATAAACTGACATTAGATTAAGTGGGTATGAAAGGGAAAGGGGACAGAGGAAAAGGAAGGGGGGGGAGGGTGAGGAGTGGAGGAAAAAGGGGGAGAGGGGAAGGGAGAAGAAAGAGAAGGAAAAGAAGGGGAACGGGAGGGAATTGGACATGGGAGAAGAAAGAAAAAAGGAATGAAAAACGTCAGACAGACACAAGAGAAGACAGGCGAGAGATCAGTAGAAAATTGATAAGCTGGTATAGGAACCTGTTTCCATATGTGTATGCGTATGTATATCTCGTCAAATATCATATCATGTGTATTGTTATTGATTTGACAACACACCTGATTATGGTTATATCAGTTCTATTTATAGTTAGTATGCATGATAGTGTTTCTTTTTATGAACATATTAAACCAATTGAAGGGGTCCTATGATAGCTATCTAGATTGTAGTGTAATGTCATCCAACTAGAAGCTAAGGTACGTCTATCATACAGATGAAAGTACATGACAGCGACAATGTTAGTAAGGTTACCTTAGTGGCCAATGTTAATGAATCATTTAAAAGACTGGTACATAATGTATATCCAAAACATTGTGAGATAGATGCAAATATTAGCTCTAGGTGTTAGATATACTTTAAATATTCATCTGAGTATAAGGCCAATTGGATATCAATGTAGATAATTAGTTTGAAAATAAACTGCACTTACCATTATCATGTTTGTAAATTGAGAACATATATGAACAGCGAGTATTGATAAAAAGAGTCTTCACTATGTGTCTTTAAATTCAACGATCTATTGCTGGGATAGTCCAGCAAGGAATGTAGCCAAGAAGGACAACTGCACCAGCCAAACACGGAAAAAGGGGTATGTCAGGCATCCAATCAGTCTCGCCTGTGTATGGTGTCAGAGGATTATTCGGTATCCAGATCGTTTGGCTGTAGTACCGAACCTATTGTAGTACAAACAGGCAGAGCATATAGCAATTATTTAGTGGGGGTGCCGTAGTATAAGTTGGCTAAAGTATTTACAAGGAAAGTAGTGTCCCTTAGTAGGGAAATCGGAACCAAGAAGAGGAAATAATGGTAATCAAATAAGGAAATGTCAGAATAGCATATTAAAATATGTACACTGGCCAGGGTGTGAGTGTGTAATTTCTGCTGTGTAGACACATACCTGTTGGCGATTCAATGTAGACAAACACCTGTGGCCGGGGGTAGCGTCCGCACAGTCGCTCAGGTAGAGAACGACTGCGGTGTAGAGCGTGGATGTAGGGACGCCGGGTGCCGTCTCTTGTACACACGCCCCGCTTGTAGTCACCAATCGGAGGAGCCGATGTGTAGTCATCCAAGCCGGCCGCCGGGTGCATAATGGGCATGTCCCAGCTCACAGCGTTGGCATGGGAACCGCCTACGCGTGAGACAGGGAGAGAACAGTCGCAGCCCCAGGTATCCTGGATACCAGTAATACCATAGTGCGCCTATCGCTCTGACAGGGGGGCGTGGCGCAGGGCGGCCGCATAGTGATGAAAATAAACCAGTGCAATGCAGGGTACACCTACCGTGGGTCACTGTACCAGCTATATAACAAGGTCGCAATTAAAGTAGATTTATACAAAGTTTGATCAACAAATATGACAGAGTAGAGCGTCGCCAGATGAGGGCGTGGTCAGTAAAGAGCAGTAAAGTCAATGAGTCATCTGAGAAAATGTTCCGTTCCCACCCCCCAGGTACAAGTTGGCGTAGGCCGGTGCACAGCAAGTGCCCATAGCCACGCCTTGCACCTGGAGGAAGTGGGAACCTTTGAAGCAAAAGTAATTGCCGGTAAGCACAAATTTCAATAATTCCAAGATAGACTCGCAATAATCCCAACTGTAGTGATCCTGCTCTCGTAAGAAGGTGCGAGCCATCCCGATGCCCTGCTCATGAGGGATGCTAGAGTAAAGAGAGTCAACATCCAAGGTCACGAGGAGGGCATCGGTAAGGACAGGCAAACCCTCTATTTGTTTCAAAAGGTCCAATGTGTCACGAGTGTAGGAGGGTAAGCCCAGTACATGTGGCGTTAAGACAAAGTCGACAAAACGACTGGCATTCTCTGTCAAGGAGTCGATCCCAGAGACGATCGGGCGACCTGGGGGCATCGTACAATGCTTGTGTATTTTTGGTAAAGCGTAAAATGTAGCCTCTCTCGGTTTTTTAACATTTAAGTACTTGTACATATTTTGATCGATAAGGCCCCCCTGGTGGGCTAATCCAATAATGCAGAGATATTCCTGCTTAAATTCCGTTTTTTAATGAATTTCGAATAAATCTAATTTTTTAATATAATATACTATAGTGATTATTGTGCCCAGAAAGTCCGAAGCCCAAACCTATTTCTATATATAGAAGAACGGCCGTGGCGGAAGAGTTAAGTTGCTTCTGGGGAAAATCTCACAATACATGACCTAAATTGATGAAGAAATTTAATTTTTTACCTTTTTTTACTCAATGTGTTTTATAGCAGAAAGTAAAAACTAGTTTGTTTTCAAATTGTCAGTCTTTTTTGTTGATAGTGCATAAAAAATAAAAACCGCAGAGGACATCAATTTTGTTTGGGTACAGTATTGCACAACCGCGCAATTGTCAGTTAAAGTAGCGCAGTGCCGCATTGCAAAAAATGGCCTAATGAGCTAATGACATTGGGAGGGAGAACGTCCCTGAAGGTGCTGGATTCTCTTTCGCTTTTCAATGGTGTTATCTGGGAGAATGTGGATTTATACATTTTCTTTTTAAAGTGAACCTATTCTTTCTAGGATAATATATATATATATATATATATATATATATATATATATATATATATATATATATATATATATATATATATATTTATACACACACACGTATATTATATACATGTGTATGCTGGCCCAAGCGTATGACTTTCTTTACTTCGCTGCTATGGGCTCTAGCCCCAGATCTTTTGTAGACCTAGCAACGCTGTTCTCCCTGTTAGGTCGGCATACAGGTTCGCCCTGCTCATCTGTCCTACCAATACACCTCCTTTAACATCTGCCCCACTGCTCTACCCCCCTGCTTTTCTGTCCCACCAATGAACCTCCTGCTCATTTGCCCCAACACTGTACCCCTCTGCTCTTCTGTCCCACTGCTAAACCCCCTTCTCATCTCTTCCACCACTGTACCTCCCTGCACATATGCCCCACCACTGTACCCTCCTGCTCTCCTGTCCCACCTCTGAACCCCTCCTGCTCATTTTCCCCACCGCTGTACCTTCCTGCTTATTTGCTCCACCGCTGTACCCTCTTCTCATCTATGATATGCGTGATATGCAGAGTGGTGAAAGGAAGCAGGGATGAGACACATCTACCTGTCCTGGCACACTCATCCTGCTGATCCACCTCTCGCATCCAGCCCAGGTGCTTGTGTGTGATGTTTGTGATGTCACATACAAGCATCTGGAATGGATGCGCAATGATGAGCTCAGGTCAGGGGCATTTTCTGAAAGCAGTGGGCCTGTGTACAGGATCATAAGTTGGGCCCCCGCAGCTGAGAAAAAGTGGTTGGGTGTGATTTTCATTGCGCTGAATACTGGCTGTGACTTAGAGGGACACAGAGTACAGGGGTTCAGTAGTAAGTGACGCAAAGGTTCAGGAATAATTTCAACAAAGTTCCCAGAAGCTCAACAGTAATTCCACAACCTGTCACCTGATTGTGGTTTTCTCAATCACAGTGAAATCTCTTCTTTCTGAGATTGGTAGTGGCAACCAATCAAGTCATCTTCCTTCAGATTGTGGACGGGGCTAGCAGGACTGTGATTAGCTTTAGCAGTGGCCACTGACAGACCTCCTCCTCCTGTAAACAGGGACCGCTCCCTCCCCCCAGCAGAACTGCACCCAATCTCTTCACCATCACAAAAGCTGACGATCGCAGCTACAGCAAAAGTTAGTTTCCCATCTTTTACAATGTGTGGGGGTACAGTGCCTCCCTCTCAGTGCAGATGCGGTGTGGGGAATTGTGAGATTGGAATGCATTAGTGTCTCACTGACACTTCCCTGCACTGCTCTGCTGATGGGGATGGAGTCGAGTGACAGCAAATGAGGCTTTGCATGCCGCTGGCGGCACCAGTGTCAGGGGTTGCCTACTCCTGATGTAATGGGATGAAAAATATTGCAATTGATGTGGCTATCAGTATTGTCCCTGCTGAATCAAAGGCCTGTAGCTTGTCAAACAGCATCTGCCCTCACCTAGTTCTCCCCAATGCTTTCTGGATTGACAGTATTCCCTCTGTTGCTGTGAGCTGCAGTGTCTGCGAGGGGAAGTGCATGAGGAATAAATGAAGTAGGATTTGGCTCAATGAAGGTAAAGGAGTGTTTTTATCTATGTGACTTGTGCATCACATAGTAACTAGACTTGCTACTTGTCCAGATTAACGCATGAAATGTACAAAACCTTATTTTCCATTAAATAAAAAAAATAAAATAATAAAAAAAAACTATTACTCCAAACAAATTCTTTATGTTCTATAGATTTCTAGCTAACTAATAATGCTTCTTTTTGCCTCTTTGTTAAAATTACCAAAGTCACAGAAAAGGTAGAACTGTGTCAGAGTCAAAGAAAGATGTAAAGTTAATGGTTTTAATGGTTTTATAGTCCATTAGGTACGTGTTTAAAAAAAATGCATTGCTGTGTCTATATAAAATATGTTGTATTGTCTATATAAAATGTATTATAGTGATAAGCCTAGTGGTGATCATTGTTTCATTGGCAAGTATACAAAAGAAAAAAAATTATAAAATGAAATAGGTGATATATTGACGTTGCAAATAGGTTTGCACTTATTCACATAATCGCTTCAAATCAGTGCCCAAAAACAATAGGAACCGACAATATAATGTATTTACCAGCACAGGCCTTCTAACAGAAGAGTTTAGGATTCCAGGGAGCCCAGCAGTGCGTTAAAGAAAATCTCAAAATTTAGCACCACTTTTCATATTCTCCATTAAAAAAAAAATTGAAGGCGTACACATGAACTACAGTAACAACAAATTATGTTACATTAAAGAAGAACTTCACCCTCCCTCTATTATTTTTTTCTCTTCCCTGCTTTCCTGATGCTGGAATGGTCACAGCTCAGATACTCACCCATACAGCAGATCCAGTGTTGTCCTACGGAGATTCTCACCTCTACCGCACAGCCATGTTCCCCTGTGGCATCATTGGAAGGCTGTTCCGGGCTCTGGTGCAGCTTCCCAATGATGATGCTGCTGTTAGTGAATGGGGTAATGTGCAAGGCTCCCAGTGCCTACTAGGATATGTACATCACATAAACCAGGAGGCACTGGGGCACTGAAGTAATTTGCCTAGGTGAAACTTAATCTGCAAAAAAGACAAGTAAACAAAACAAAAAAAATTAAAAGGGTGTTTCCTATTAAAGTGGAAATCTAAACAAACCGCTAAATATACGAAGTCACAATACATATGTTTTAGTCATTTTTAGCGACCAAATAATTTTTAATTTTGTACAGCAGTCGAGAGACTTACATGTCCCAAACAGACAACAGAGCCATATTAGTGACCTTTTTACTGCAATTACAATACAATTTGGCCACCTCCCTGCCACCAGCCTGTGCTGGCTCAGCAAAGGAGCAGCAAAATTACTGTTGGGTCATCCCTTAAAGTAGAAGGAAAAACTAAAATAAACAAAGTTTAAAGTCTTGCCTCTCCAATGCTGATAAATATGCTGCTACGTGTTTATCTATAGTGTTACAGTGATTGCTCAGCTCCATCATCTGCTGTGTGTCACTAAGGGGCTTACTGCGGCTGGTGGGAGGGTACTGCCCCCTCCCCCCTCCTTGGGGGACATCACAACTTTCATGGTAACACAGCAGATGGAGCTGTGCGGTCACATGCCCATTCCAAGAAGTGGAAAAAAAGACATTTATCTTCTGATTTATTGCAAACTGCATGAAGCATGTTTATCAGCAGTAGAATGCAGGGCCGGGAGAAGGGGTGGGCAGGAGCTGCCCTGGGCACTGTGGTATCATGTGGGCCGGGAGAAGGGGTGGGCAGGAGCTGCCCTGGGCACTGTGGTATCATGTGAGGTGGGGGGCGCTGGCAGGAGATTGGGGGTTGTGTTGGGAGGAGGAATTTGGGGGGCAGCAGGGGGTAAGAATTGTTTTAGGAAGATAAATGGGGGGGTGCTATGAGTGGTGATTTAGGGGGATTTGTGTTGGAAGGTGGGGATGGGGAAGAGAATTTCTGCTTGGAGGGGGTATTGGGGGGGGGGGGGTCTGTGCTAGAAGAGGTGACATGGTAGAGGAGGAAGGGGAATTGTGCAAAGGGGGAAATTTTAGGGGTAGAAGATTTGTGCTAGGAGGGGCGATTTTTTTTTTAGGGGGGCATTTGTGCTGTGGGATTTGGGGGATGCGGGGGACACAAAGATTCATCCTGGGAGGGGAGATTTCAGCAGGGGAGCAGATTTGTACTGGGGGAATTTATGCTTAGGGGGTAAGCATGCAGATTAGTGCTCATCTTTTTTTTGGGGGGGGGGATTTTTGCTGACACATAATGCTCATAAATCTTGGGGGGGGGGGCACAGTTTGGCAAGTTTGCCTGGTCTCTAGATGACCTTGTCCCAGCACTGCTAGAAAGGCAAGGCTTTAGGGCTGGATCACACCATATGTGGTAGGACTGTGTTTGGCTATTCCAGCACAGTCCTGCTTCATGGACAAGGCAAAATGCCTTGTTTCCTATGTGCCAAGTTCACACCAGTGCATTGCAGTGGTGTGCAGGCATGATGTGCTGAAAAAGGGTACTGCATGCAGTAATTTTTTTTCAGCGCAGCACAAGGCCATTCACTGCCTTGTACCACGCAGCTGGCAATTTAACTTTAGGAGATGTCTGTGTTTTTGTTAAAAACAAAAAAGAAACAGTGTGATCCACTAAGCTCAGTGCATCATTACTGTACTGATCTCAGTCGGATCTCACAGTGCAGTGGCTGCTATGGACCAGCCCTTAAAGCGATTGTAAAGGATTTTTTCATTTTTTTAAAACAACAAACATCACTATACTTATATGCTTACTACACTCAATTGAAACTGCCCAACTAAAACTCACTAATGATTTACTAACTGCTAAAACCAATGGCCACTACTCTATACTCATACTAGACCTCTCTGCAGCCTTTGATACATTTGACCATCCCCTCCTTCTCAAAAAACTCCACTCTTGGCCCTCAAGACTCTGCTCTCTCCTGGTTCTCCTTCTACCTATCACAGCACGCCTTCAGTGTTACCTATAAGCCTGTCTCCTCCTCTCTCCTCACCCCTCCTCTTCTCTATCTATACCTCCTTCCTTGGTCACTTGATAAACTCCCATGCCTTCCAGTACACCTCTATGCTGATGACACACAAATCTATCTCTCGATTCCTCAGATCAGATTCAGTCCCCTCTTGCATTATGAACCTACTAACTGACATATCAGCATTGATGTCACCCCCTACCCTACCCGTGCCCCCCTCCTCTGACTTCTCCATCAAGATCAATAATACAGCCATCAGTCCCTCCTGCCAGGGTGCTAGGTGTTATCCTGGACTCTGACCTGTCTTTCAGCCCCAAATCCAATCACCGTCCAAATCTTGTAGACTCCAAACCTCCAAATTATGCCCATTTTTAACTGTTGAAACCGCTAAGCAACATATTCACTCCCTCGTTATCTCACACCTTGACTATTGCAACTCCCTACTCATTGGCCTACCTCTCCACAGGCTATCCCCTCTTCAGTCTATCATGAATGCTGCTGCCAGATTCATCCACCTTACCAACCGTAACCGCTATTCCTCTCTACCAATCCCTCCACTGGCTTCCCATTGTCCAACAAATAAAGTTCAGAACACTAACAATAACATACAAAGCCATTTACAACCCTGCCCCGAGCTATATCACCAATCTTGTCTCCAAATATGACCCAAACTGTCCCTTCTGCTCCTCCAAGACCTCCCAAGATCAACATGAGGACGAGGTGCTTTGGGGAGTAGAGCATGAAAACCGCATAAAAAACATATCAAAATCGCATGTTCAAAAATGCAAAATGCGCCAGAAAACCACATTAACCGCAACCGCATAGATGTGAATCTAGCCTTTTTTTTTTTATAATCACTTTTTCTTTATTAAGACAGATTCCAACATACGGCATAAAAATACACATTACACAATATATTTATATAAATCTTTTCATTAACATACACCACACTAACCCCCCAACCCCAAGAAAACACACCAGATCCTTGCTCTTCAAAAGAGAGAAGGAAAAAAGAAAAAAAAAAGACCACCCTCTTACCTACTAACCCATAACCAAATCTCAATTTGTGCAAAACATTATTAAAGGTATAATTAAGAAGGGGGCTTTACAATGCCCTATTACATGTGTCAAACAACCAACAATAAAAAAAAAAATGTTCAAAAAGTGTATAATTTCGAAATTGCTATTTTCGTGTCCTATTTAGTGTTTTAATTCAATATAATCTCACTCTACTATTTCATTTTTATACCTCTCCACCTATCATTTCAATCTACCCTCCTTTATGTGATTCCATTACGTGTTGCCCATCCCGTGCCTAATTTATTATTATAACTTATTGTCTTCCTTTAATGACATCAATCATCTCTCCACTGTGTCTCCCAGAGGAGGAGAAAAAGAAAACAAAAAACAAAAAGAAAAACAAAAACAACACAACAAATAAATAAATAGATAAATAAATAAAGGAACCCCTCAACTCCTCCCAACTTCCCACCACCAGACGCATCCCGTAGACTATCTGATCCATAACACAGCATTACCCCCAAAAGGGTTTAATTCACCCCTATTTCTGAGGAGTAATACAGCCATCCTACCCATGTATCTTTAAATGTATTCTGTTGATCTGTAACCATATGTATCCATCTCTCCGCTTCCATTATTTGTTCTACCTCCCTTTTCCAATCCATTATAGTGGAACATCCAGACAGTTTCCAAAATCTAGGTATCAATATTTTAGCTGCATTTAGCAAAAGGGGAGTAATGCTTCTCTTATAAAACCTAGCAGATGATGGCATCCCATGAAAAAGAAAATGTAATGGAGAGAATTTTATAGGTCTATGTGTCATTTTCTTAATCCAAGGGGCAATCTCCTCCCAGAAAACTTTAATATTTGGGCAATGCCACCATAAATGCAGAAATGAACCCCTTTGGTTACATCCCCTCCAGCAATTAACATCCGCCAATGGGTATATCTGAGCCAATCGAGCTGGTGCACAATACCATCTTGTCAGGAACTTGTAAGACATTTTCTGTATATGGGAACTTATTGAGGTATGGTGTGTCACTCCCATCAGCCTTTTAATTTGCCTTGATGTAAAATTATAGCCCAGTTCTCTCTCCCATTCTCAAATGAAATAGGGAGTTGTCATATTTTGGGCACTCAGAACCAGCCTATACATTCGAGACAATATATGACCCGGCTCTGATAAATGAACACACCATTCCTCAAAAGTAGGATTCGCTGGCCTTATCTGATACTTCCACTTATTGAACAAGTCTGTCAATTGACTGTATTTCCATACAGCCATATGTACTTCCCCCAGTATTCGAACCAAATCCACCAATGGAAGCAATTTACCCTGTGGGGCCCCGCCAGGGCAATTACCCTTCCCATCCATTCCCCAGCGATCTAAACTCCCTTTCTCTTCCCCGGGGAAAACCAGGGAAATCCTTCCAATGGTGTTATAGGGTATATTGGGGGGGGGGGCAAACTTTCCTGTACTGTTCATTCTATCCCAAATGGATAGTGTTGTCTTCATCAATGGTGATGCATATTCCGACAAACCCCTATAAGAAACCGGAATCCAGGGTGCTCCGGCCAAGTTCCTACCTGCTAATGTTTTCTCCAAGGGCACCTAAATTTTACCAGCAGAGTCATGGCACCAGTTCATTATACGAACCAGGGCCATGGCTCTGTAATAAAACATCCGGGAGTCCCACTCCACCATCCCATTTTGATCTCCTCAAAATCTCGTGTGCCAGCCTAGGATGTTAATCTCCCCACACGAAGGTCATAAAAGCCCTTCGTATTTGTTTAAAAGATATCTGTGTGAGTGTTATGGGTACGGTATGTAAAACGTAAATAAGCCTAAAAATTACACTCATTTTATATGCGTTTACCCTGCCAAACCATGTCAGAGTATGACTTCTCCACTTTTGCAAATCTTTTATTAAGGATACCATCAAGAGTCCATAGTTTAGATCATATAGGCGCTTTATACCTGAAGAGATATGGATCCCTAAATAGAATATAGAATCAAGGCGCCAAAAAAAAGGAAAAGATTGTTGCAAGGTGGTCCTCATCATCAAAGGCACAGGCTTGGCATCAACACTGATTTCTCAATATTTATTTTACAATTAGATATAAGGCCAAACCTGTCTATTTCCAACATCAGTTCTGTCAAAAACTCTTGAGGAGAGGAGAGGTACAACAGTAGATCATCTGCGTAAAGCTGAGATCTTATGTTCCGTTGATCCAATACAAATCCCCTTGAACTTCCTATTTCCCCCTAATCATGCACAAAAAGGGCTCCAGCACTATAGCAAATAACAATGGGGACAGTGGGCATCCCTGCCTAGTTCAATTCCATATCTCTATTCCAAAATAATCTGAGAGTCTACCATTAACTTTAACCTTTGCTCTAGGATCTGCATACAGTGCCCTCAACCATCCCATCATCTGCTCTCTCAGACGCATCTCCCTCAAAACTCCGACCATAAACTCCCACCCCACCCTATGGAATGCTTTTTCAGCATCCATTGAATTTCTACACTCAGGGTCTGGTTTGGTCCATTAAGCATCCAATGCAATATATGCAGGGCCCGAATAGTATTACCTCTAGCTTCTCGGCCCTTCATAAACCCTGTTTGATCTGGGTGAATCAATTTGACTATATGTTCTTGTAACCTTAGGGCCAGAATTTTAGCCAGGAGCTTAGTGTCAGAGTTAAGGAGTGAGATGGGTCTGTAGCTGGCACAGCACTGAGGGTCTTCCCCTACCTTCGGGAGAACTGTCACATAAGCCAGCAGTGCCTCTGGAGGCAATGGGTTAGAGACCGAGATAGAGGTAAGGTATCTGCAAAGTGCAACCAACAGGATTGAGGAAAACTTTTTATAATACATATTTGTGAAACCACTAGAAAAAAAGACAGGGTGGTGGGGGATTAAGAGAGTACAGAGGGAAAAAACTACCTCTCCCCCTCCAACCCCCACCCAAAACATCCCCCCCATTCAACTCTAAGCAATCTGCTCCATTACTCAGGCATATCTTTCTATGACCAGATTATAGTCCTGTCTTATCCACATCAATTATCTATCGACCTCTAACTGGCACTTGTTGCCATCGTTCTGGTCTTTGTAGTGATGGTTTATAGTTATTCAAGCTCCAATACAAAAAGTCCACCAGGGGGAGCTCCAGCACCTCTATGAAGTGTTACAAATCATCTTTCGTTTTAAGTGTGCTGTTTTCCATTCCGGGTTGCTACAGCCTTAAGCAATATCCGCAAGAATATTTTACATCAGCTGCTTGTAGAACTTCCAGCAAGGGTTTAATCATTCTGCGCTGCATAAGAGTTCTATATGATAAATTTGGAAATAAGGCTATTTGTGCACCTTCAAAATCAACCATAGATTTATTACAGGCTGCTTTCATGATGGCTAGGGATGAGCTTTGAGTTCGACATGGGTTCGACTCGAACATCGCATGTTCGACCGTTCGTCGAATTTCGAACTTTATGGGCCGTTCACGCCAAATTCGAGTGGCGTGTCACGGCCCATAATTCACTGCGGCATCACAGTGCATTGCTGGCTGATGACCTCTAACTGGCACTTGTTGCCATCGATCTGGTCGTTGTAGTGATGGTTTATAGTTATTCAAGCTCCAATCCAAAAAGTCCACCAGGGGGAGCTCCAGCACCTCTATGAAGTGTTACAAATCATCTTTCGTTTTAAGTGTGCTGTTTTCCATTCCGGGTTGCTACAGCCTTAAGCAATATCCCCAACAATATTTAACATCAGCTGCTTGTAGAACTTCCAGCAAGGGTTTAATCATTCTGTGCTGCATAAGAGTTCTATATGATAAATCTGGAAATAAGGCTATTTGTTCACCTTCAAAATCAACCATAGATTTATTACGGGCTGCTTTCATGATGGCTAGGGATGAGCTTCGAGTTCGACATGGGTTCGACTAGAACATCGCATGTTCGACCGTTCGTAGAATTTTGAATGTTATGGGCCGTTCGCGCCAAATTCGAGTGGCGCGTCACGGCCCATAATTCACTGCGGCATCGCAGTGCATTGCTGGCTGATGATTGGCCAAGCATGCACTATGACCCGCATGCTTTGGCCAATCACAGCACGGTAAGAACAGAGAGCCATAATTGGCCAAAGCCAGGGTGGCTTTGGCCAACTATGGCTCAGGGGGTTTAGTACACACCCCACACTATATAAGGTCGCCTGCGCGGCGGCCTTGTGTAGTGTGTTGCGGCGGCAGAAAGATAGACAGAGAGACAGTGTCATTTGATTTAAGTTAGATAGAGTAGGCAGGCAAGTCAGTTAGTTGCACTTAAGCCGCGTACACATGGTCGGACTTTTTGACCGGACTGGTCCGACGGACCAAGTCCGGCGGATGATCCGATCGTGTGTGGGCTTCATTGGACCTTCAGCGGACTTTTCCAGTCGCAAATCTGACGGACTTTAGATTTGGAACATGCTTCAAATATTTACGTCGTAACTCCGCCGGACCCAGAAATCCGCTTGTCTGTATGCTAGTCTGACGGACAAAAAAACGACGCATGCGCAGAAGCAAATACGAAACGGAAGCGCTCGGTTTGGTAAAACTAGTGTCTTCTTTATAATGCTAGAAGAACGTAGTTGTTTTGCTGTTCCTATTCACACACAGTTCTCTGAAACTGATTTCTGGATTATTTCTCTTGATCTCATGAATGATATTGTATTTGTTTTAAAGCCATATCTCCATACTAATGTTTACACAATTGTTTTTTGGAGTCAACTTTTATTTTTTATTTCATCAAGATCTTTTTTTATGATTTTTGTCAAAATTATTTTCTCTTTATCTCCATATATCTTTTTTTTTGTAAAGTTACCACAAAGAACCATTTTTTCCCGAAAAGTTACCACAAAGAATTATTACTTTTGTACATTTTTATTTTGTGTTTTGGTATAAAGTTACCACAAAGAACCTTTTTTTGTTATTTTTTTTTTTTTTTTAGTTTTTTTTGTTGTTGTAAAGTTACCACAAGAACATTATAATTTTTTTCTTGGTTTTGGAACCTCAAGGAGGTTGTTATCCCTTGTTAATTTGACATTTTCTATAAAAAAATGATGTTGATTAAAACACAAAGTATTTTCATAAAATAAAATATCCATTTATTTATGGCAAACAAAATAAAGATGAAGTCAACGCTGGATAAACTTTTAGAATTTGTGAATACTTTTGGCCCCAGGGCACACATCAAGTCTGTGGAAAAGAAAATTGTGATCTTGAGTTGTCCATATAAGAGGGAGCACAATCTGGTCCAGGAATCCCAGAGATCAAGAGCAGCAGCAGATGACATATATGTCCCCAGGCTGTGGTACTACACCAGCCTGCGTCTTCTGTCAGACCAGACTGAAGCCAGGTCATCACTTTCTTCTCTTCCCTGCAGCCTTCCCTCCACGCTGCCCTGCACCCTTCCCTGCAGCCTTCCTTGGTGGTTGA
>NC_133324.1:671905916-672075916 GCF_042186555.1 Aquarana catesbeiana | reverse complement strand
GGCTGGATAGTATACAGCAGGAAATGAAGACCATGATCGATGTTTTGGGGAGAATCTAATTCCCTTTTTCACAAAAAAAACATCGATCAGGTTCTTCATTTCAAAAAAATGAGGCCTGTTTGTTTAACCACTTGCCGACCGCCGCACGACTATATACGTCGGCAGAATGGCACGGGCAGGCAAAAGGACTTACAGGTACGTCCTTGCCTGCCCGCGGGTGGGGGGTCCGATCGGACCCCCCCCGGTGCCAGCGGCGGTTGGATCGAGGTCAGGGTCGATCGGAGGTGAGGGGGAGGCCACTCATTCGTGGCTCCCCCCTCGCGATCGCTCCTGGCCAATGATGTGCTTCCTCGGCTTCTGTGAATGTAAACAGAAGCCGAGGAAGTGATGTCATCTCTCCTCTAGTCGGTCTTTTCGTCCGGCGCCGAGGAGAGAAGACATCCAAGTAAGTGCACCAACACTACACATTCAGTAGAACACGCAGGCACACTTGTCACCCCCCTGTCACCCCCCAGTCACCCCCCGATCACCCCCCTGTACCCCCACACATACTGACACCAATAGCAGGTTTTTTTTTTTTTCTGATTATTGCATTGGTGTCAGTTTGTGTCAGTTATAAGTGTTAGGGCAGTTAGGTTAGCCCCCTTTAGGTCTAGGGTACCCCCCTTAGGTCCAGGGTACCCCCCTAACCCCCCCTAATAAAGTTTTAACCCCGTGATCACCCCCGTCGCCAGTGTCACTAAGCGATCGTTTTTCTGATCGCTGTATTAGTGACACAGGTGACGCTAGTTAGGGAGGTAAGTATATAGGTTCGCTGTCAGTGTTTTATAGCGACAGGGACCCCCATATACTACCTTCTAAAAGTTTTAACCCCTTGATTGCCCCCTAGTTAACCCTTTCACCAGTGATCACCATATAATTGTTACGGGTGACGCTGGTTAGTTGGTTTGTTTTTTGTAGTTTATTATAGTTTATTACAGTTTATTATAGTTTTAGGGCACCCGCCGTTTATTACCTTATAAAGGTTTAACCCCCTAATTGCCCGGCGGTGATATAACTTAAGTTTTTAGGGTCAGCTTAGGTCTGCGTCGCCCCGGGCAGCGTCAGGTTAACGCCAGTACCGCTAACACCCACGCACGCAGCATACACCTCCCTTAGTGCTATAGTATCTGAGCGGATCGATATCTGATCCGATCAGATCTATACTCCCCAGCAGTTTAGGGTCCCCCAAAAAAACGCAGTGTTAGCGGGATCAGCCCAGATACCTGCTAGCACCTGCGTTTTGCTCCTCGGCCCAGCCCAGCCCACCCCACCCAAGTGCAGTATCAATCGATAACTGTCACAAAACACTAAGCACACATAACTGCAGCGGTCGCAGAGTCAGGCCTGATCCCTGCGATCGCTAACAGTTTTTTGGTAGCTTTTTGAATCAGTCGCTGACAGTCAGGAGCTTTTTTGCCTGTGAGTCTCACTAGTGTACCCCTAAATTTAGAGGCCAAAATGGCAAATCGAAGGTACACTAGTGAAGAGGCCTACACGTTTCTGAGTATGACAGATAGTGAAGAGGAAGTCACTCATCTGTCAAGTTCAGGCTCAGAATACGAACCTGTAGAGGACAGCGGCTCCATGACAGATAGCTCTGACGACGGAGTTGTGGTCCCTGCTAGGGTCAGGCGTACCAGACCCCGAACTTCTTCTTCTGTCCTTGAAGTGCAAGAACCGCAGGTCCCTCGTATGGAGCAGAGCAGTACTAGTGCCGCTACTCCTTCTGGTGAACTGGCAAGCACCAGCGGCCTAGTACACCCTGGTCGTACATCCAGCACTGCAGTATCACGTGGTGACGTGGCGAGTCCCATAAGTGCAGTTCAAGCTGGTGAGGTGGCAAGCACAAGTAATGTCCCGCTGCCACCAAGAAGACAAAGACAGGCCCGTCGTGCCCATAGTGCCCTTCCTGCTGCATTGGCCAATCCGAATTGGGTACCCACCACTTCTGCAGCACCCGTATTGCCCCCATTCACTGGCCAACCCGGAATTCAGGTGGAAACAGTTGATTTTACGCCACTGGATTTTTATTCACTGTTTTTCACCGAAGATCTCTATAGATCTATTGTGGACCAAAGCAATTTGTACGCTGGTCAACACATCGCCACTATTCCCCAGTCCTCCCTTGCCAGAGATTGGAGACCAATTACGGTCTCCGAATTTAAGGTCTTTCTGGGCCTTTCCCTCAACATGGGCATAACCAAAAAGAGTGAGTTGCGGTCATATTGGTCCACTGACCCAATTCACCATATGCCCGTGTTCTCTGCCTCCATGGCCAGGGCACGATACGAGCAGATTTTGCGGTTCATGCACTTCAACGACAATGAACTCTGTCGTCCTCGTGGAGACCCTGGATACGATCGGCTCTACAAAATTCGGCCCCTCGTAAACCACTTCAACCAACGTTTTGCAGACTTGTTTACCCCCCATCAAGTTGTCTGCGTTGATGAGTCCCTGATTAAATTTTCTGGCCGCTTGTCATTCAAACAGTACCTTCCCAGCAAGCGTGCCAGATACGGGGTCAAGATGTATAAGCTCTGTGACAGGGCCACAGGCTATACATGTAGATTTATGGTTTACGAGGGCAAAGATAGTCACGTAGAGCCGATCAACTGCCCTGACTACATAGGAAGCGCTGGCAAGATAGTGTGGGACTTGGTGTCACCCTTATTCGGAAAGGGGTACCACTTGTACGTGGACAATTATTACACGAGCGTGCCACTTTTTAGTCACCTTTTTGATCATCAAATTGGAGCATGTGGCACCGTGCGACCTAATCGCCGGGGCTTTCCTCAGCGGCTTGTAGATTCCCGTCTTAGGCTGGGGGAGAGAGCCTGCTTGCAGTGTAATAATTTGCTCGCTATGAAGTGGAGGGACAATAAGAATGTTTTCGTTCTTACCTCCCTTCATGCAGACACGACGACCCAAATTACTACGGCGACTGGTGTTGTGGAGAAACCCCTCTGTGTCCACGAATATAACCAAAATATGGGAGGGGTGGACCTCAACGACCAGTTGTTGGCGCCGTACCTAATTGCCCGTAAGGCCAGACGCTGGTACAAAAAAGTGTCTGTATACTTATTTCAATTGGCTTTGCTGAACGCTCATGTGCTATACAGAGCTTCAGGACGGACTGGATCCTTCCTTAAATTCCAGGAAGAGATCGTCAGAGCCCTTCTGTTTCCAGACGGTGCTCCACCTCACCTTCCCCAACCAAATGCAGTAGGCCGGCTGCATGAGAGGCATTTTCCTTATGTCCTCGAGAGTACCCCTACCCAACGAGCCCCCCAAAGAAAATGTCGTGTCTGCAGCAAGCGCGGATTTAGGCGTGACACCCGGTATTATTGTCCCTCCTGTCCTGGCAATCCTGGTCTTTGCATTGGTGAATGTTTTGAACGCTACCATACACTAGTTGAGTTTTAGCGTAGGGTACAGCACTGCACAGACTAGGACACACTTTCACAGGGTCTCCCAAGATGCCATCGCATTTTGAGAGACCCAAACCTGGAACCGTTACAGTTTTAAAAGTTACAGTTATAAAAAAAAAAAAATGTAAAAAAAAAAAAAAAAAGTAAAAAAAAAAAAATACACAAAAAAAATATAAAATAAAAAAACCAAAAATAGTTGTCGTTTTTATTGTTCTCTCTCTCTCTATTTTCTCTCTATTGTTCTTCTCTTTTTTACTGTATTCTATTCTGCAATGTTTTATTGTTATGTTTTATCATGTTTGCTTTTCAGGTATGTAATTTTTTTATAGTTTAATGTGTTTTAACCATTTTTTTGTTTTCAGGTACGCCATTCAGCTGCAGCGCGGATTTATTTATCTTGACAGCAACAGCGTTTGCTCCCACGATACATAAAGCCGTGACTCCAGCGCTGTCGGAGGTGATTTCACCACCACAGTTACATACTTCAGCATATATGCCGAAGCGTGGGGGCAGCAGTGGGTGGAGGAGCGATTTGCTCCTGCCTTTTGTGGGAGGATGCCCCCATGCTTCGGCATATATATATTTTAGGTAGGCACAGGTTGCGTTAAATGTTTTATTTTTTACTATGTTTTTTTTTTTTTTTGTATTTGCTTTGCAGGTATGGTAAGTATTACTGTTATACTGTAATGTTACTTTGTTTTTTGTTAACCATCATTTGCTTAGCAGGTACGCCATTCAGTTGCAGCGCGGATTTATTTATCTTGACAGCAACAGCGTTTGCTCCCACGATACATAAAGCCGTGACTCCAGCGCTGTCGGAGGTGATTTCACCACCACAGTTACATACTTCAGCATATATGCCGAAGCATGGGGGCAGCAGTGGGTGGAGGAGCGATTTGCTCCTGCCTTTTGTGGGAGGATTCCCCCATGCTTCGGCATATATATATTTTAGGTAGGCACAGGTTGCGTTAAATGTTTTATTTTTTACTATGTTTTTTTTTTTTGTATTTGCTTTGCAGGTATGGTAAGTATTACTGTTATACTGTAATGTTACTTTGTTTTTTGTTAACCATCATTTGCTTAGCAGGTACGCCATTCAGTTGCAGCGCGGATTTATTTATCTTGACAGCAACAGCGTTTGCTCCCACGATACATAAAGCCGTGACTCCAGCGCTGTCGGAGGTGATTTCACCACCACAGTTACATACTTCAGCATATATGCCGAAGCGTGGGGGCAGTGGGTGGAGGAGCAATTTGCTCCTGCCTTTTGCGGGAGGATGCCCCCATGCTTCGGCATATATAAATGGTGCATGTATGCCCATCATTAGAAGTGGGTGGATGAAGGGAGGTATTCTAATGGTGGGCATACCCACCGATCAATATCTTTTTTTCGTTCAGCCCACAGGCTGCATGAAAAAAAAGTTTACAATATATGCCCAACAAGGACCAGCAACGTACTGGTATGTTGCTGGACTTTGAGTGGTTATACAGAATGATGCCTGCAGGTTTAGGTATCATCTTGGTATCATTCTTTTCAGCCAGCGGTCGGCTTTCATGTAAAAGCAATCCTAGCGGCTAATTAGCCTCTAGACTGCTTTTACAAGCAGTGGGAGGGAATGCCCCCCCCCCCCCACCGTCTTCCATGTTTTTCTCTGGCTCTCCTGTACCAACAGGGAACCTGAGAATGCAGCCGGTGATTCAGCCAGCTGACCATAGAGCTGATCAGAGACCAGAATGGCTCCAAACATCTCTATGGCCTAAGAATCCGGAAGCTACGAGCATTTCATGACTTAGATTTTGCCGGATGTAAACAGCGCCATTGGGAAATTGGGAAAGCATTTTATCACACCGATCTTGGTGTGGTCAGATGCTTTGAGGGCAGAGGAGAGATCTAGGGTCTAATAGACCCCAATTTTTTCAAAAAAGAGTACCTGTCACTACCTATTGCTATCATAGGGGATATTTACATTCCCTGAGATAACAATAAAAATGATTAAAAAAAAAAAAAAATGAAAGGAACAGTTTAAAAATAAGATAAAAAAGCAAAAAAATAATAAGGAAAAAAAAAAAAAAAAAAAAAAGCACCCCTGTCCCCCCCTGCTCTCGCACAAAGGCGAACGCAAGCGTCGGTCTGGCGTCAAATGTAAACAGCAATTGCACCTTGCATGTGAGGTATCACCGCGAAGGTCAGATCGAGGGCAGTAATTTTAGCAGTAGACCTCCTCTGTAAATCTAAAGTGGTAACCTGTAAAGGCTTTTAAAGACTTTTAAAAATGTATTTAGTTTGTCGCCACTGCACGTTTGTGCGCAATTTTAAAGCATGTCATGTTTGGTATCCATGTACTCGGCCTAAGATCATCTTTTTTATTTCATCAAACATTTGGGCAATATAGTGTGTTTTAGTGCATTAAAATGTTAAAAAGTGTGTTTTTTCCCCCAAAAAATGCGTTTGAAAAATCGCTGCGCAAATACTGTGTGAAAAAAAAAATGAAACACCCACCATTTTAATCTGTAGGGCATTTGCTTTAAAAAAATATATAATGTTTGGGGGTTCAAAGTAATTTTCTTGCAAAAAAAAAATAATTTTTTCATGTAAACAAAAAGTGTCAGAAAGGGCTTTGTCTTCAAGTGGTTAGAAGAGTGGGTGATGTGTGACATAAGCTTCTAAATGTTGTGCATAAAATGCCAGGACAGTTCAAAACCCCCCCAAATGACCCCATTTTGGAAAGTAGACACCCCAAGCTATTTGCTGAGAGGCATGTCGAGTCCATGGAATATTTTATATTGTGACACAAGTTGCGGGAAAAAGACAAATTTTTTTTTTTTTTTTTGCACAAAGTTGTCACTAAATGATATATTGCTCAAACATGCCATGGGAATATGTGAAATTACACCCCAAAATACATTCTGTTGCTTCTCCTGAATACGGGGATACCCCATGTGTGAGACTTTTTGGGAGCCTAGCCGCGTACGGGACCCCGAAAACCAAGCACCGCCTTCAGGCTTTCTAAGGGCGTAAATTTTTGATTTCACTCTTCACTGCCTATCACAGTTTCGGAGGCCATGGAATGCCCAGATGGCATAAACCCCCCCCAAATGACCCCATTTTGGAAAATAGACACCCAAAGCTATTTGCTGAGAGGTATAGTGAGTATTTTGCAGACCTCACTTTTTGTCACAAACTTTTGAAAATTGAAAAAAGAAAAAAAAAATATGTTTTTCTTGTCTTTCTTCATTTTCAAAAACAAACGAGAGCTGCAAAATACTCGCCATGCCTCTCAGCAAATAGCTTGGGGTGTCTACTTTCCAAAATGGGGTCATTTTGGGGGGTTTTGTGCTATCTTGGCATTTTATGGCCTTCGAAACTGTGATGGGTAGTGAGGAGTGAAATCAAAAATTAACGCCCTTAGAAATCCTGAAGGCGGTGATTGGATTTCGGGGCCCCGTATGAAGCTAGGCTCCCAAAAAGTGCCACTCATGTGGTATCCCCATACTCAGGAGAAGCAGCAGAATGTATTTTGGGGTGTAATTCCACATATGCCCATGGCCTGTGTGAGCAATATATCATTTAGTGACAACTTTGTGCAAAAAAAAAAAAAAAACTGTCACTTTCCCGCAACTTGTGTCAAAATATAAAATATTCCATGGACTCAACATGCCTCTCAGCAAATAGCTTGGGGTGTCTACTTTCCAAAATGGGGTCATTTGGGGGGGGTTTGTGCCATCTTGGCATTTTATGGCCTTCAAAACTGTGATAGGTAGTGAGGAGTGAAATCAAAAATTTATGCCCTTAGAAATCCTGAAGGCGGTGCTTGGTTTTCGGGGCACCGTACGCGGCTAGGCTCCCAAAAAGTCCCACACATGTGGTATCCCCGTACTCAGGAGAAGCAGCAGAATGTATTTTGGGGTGTAATTCCACATATGCCCATGGCATGTTTGAGCAATATATCATTTAGTGACAACTTTGTGCAAAAAAAAAAAAAAAAAATTGTCACTTTCCCGCAACTTGTGTCAAAAAATAAAATATTCCATGGACTCAACATGCCTCTCAGCAAATAGCTTGGGGTGTCTACTTTCCAAAATGGGGTCATTTGGGGGGGTTTTGTGCCATCTTGGCATTTTATGGCCTTCAAAACTGTGATAGGTAGTGAGGAGTGAAATCAAAAATTTATGCCCTTAGAAATCCTGAAGGCGGTGCTTGGTTTTCGGGGCCCCGTACGCGGCTAGGCTCCCAAAAAGTCCCACACATGTGGTATCCCCATACTCAGGAGAAGCAGCTAAATGTATTTTGGGGTGCAATTCCATATATGCCCATGGCCTGTGTGAGCAATATATCATTTAGTGACAACTTTGTGCAAAAAAAAAAAAAAATTGTCACATTCCCGCAACTTGTGTCAAAAAATAAACTATTCCATGGACTCAACATGCCTCTCAGCAAATAGCTTGGGGTGTCTACTTTCCAAAATGGGGTCATTTGGGGGGGTTTTGTGCCATCTTGGCATTTTATGGCCTTCAAAACTGTGATAGGTAGTGAGGAGTGAAATCAAAAATTTATGCCCTTTGAAATCCTGAAGGCGGTGCTTGGTTTTCGGGGCCCCGTACGCGGCTAGGCTCCCAAAAAGTCCCACACATGTGGTATCCCCATACTCAGGAGAAGCAGCTGAATGTATTTTGGGGTGCAATTCCACATATGCCCATGGCTTGTGTGAGCAATATATCATTTAGTGACAACTTTTTGTAATTTTTTTTTTTTTTTATTTATTTTTTATTTTTTTGTCATTATTCAATCACTTGGGACAAAAAAAATAAATATTCAATGAGTTCAACATGCCTCTCAGCAATTTCCTTGGGGTGTCTACTTTCCAAAATGGGGTCATTTGGGGGGGTTTTGTACTGCCCTGCCATTTTAGCACCTCATGAAATGACATAGGCAGTCATAAACTAAAAGCTGTGTAAATTCCAGAAAATGTACCCTAGTTTGTAGACGGTATAACTTTTGCGCAAATCAATAAATATACGCTTATTGACATTTTTTTTACCAAAGACATGTGGCCAAATACATTTTGGCCTAAATGTATGACTAAAATTGAGTTTATTGGATTTTTTTTATAACAAAAAGTAGAAAATATCATTTTTTTTCAAAATTTTCGGTCTTTTTCCGTTTATAGCGCAAAAAATAAAAACAGCAGAGGTGATCAAATACCATCAAAAGAAAGCTCTATTTGTGGGAAGAAAAGGACGCAAATTTCGTTTGGGTACAGCATTGCATGACCGCGCAATTAGCAGTTAAAGCGACGCAGTGCCAAATTGGAAAAAGTGCTCTGGTCAGGAAGGGGGTAAATCCTTCCGGGGCTGAAGTGGTTAAAAAAAAAAAAAAAAATATATATATATATATATATATATATATATATATATATATATATATACAGGCCTGTTTAAAAGAAAAAAAAATTATATATATATATATATAGATATATATATATATATATATATATATAGAGAGAGAGAGAGAGAGAGAGAGAGAGAGAGACCTGTTCGTTTAAAAAAAAAAAAATATATAGAGGCCTGTTTGTTTAAAAAAAAAATAATAATAATAAAACTAAATATACAGAGGCCTGTTGGTTTAAAAAAAATAATCTAAAATAATGTAAAAATAAAAAACATAATTATATTGTTTACAAATAAATATATATATTTTAAAATCAAACATTTTTACTAACGCACAAGTGAATGTGCACAGATTAATAAAAATTCTGTTATTAATCAACAAGATGTGTGGCTTCTTCTTTCAATGCCCAATACCAGTTTTGGAAGTTATTTGTTGTTTACAGTGGCAATGGTGTTTATTTACTAAAGGAAAATATACTTGGTACTACAAGTGCTCTAGGATAAACCTAGGAGAAAGCCAAAAAGAAAGGCAAGCAATAAATCTAATTCGAGAATTTATCTGATCAGGATTTTTTAATAAAAAATATTATAGATTGTGTTGCATTGCAATGGCCCCCCTACCCGTAAAAAATTCAACATATTGATCCCGAACGTGACGGGCACTTTGGGGGGCCAAGCCAGTATGGCCAGTATCCAGGCCCGTCAGAGCATTGTCGATAAGTCCGGCCTCAGGCCCAAGTGATACCATATAATTGGTTGAACGTTTGTTTAAATAATTGTGCAGGATGCAGCACGCTAGAACAATGTGATTTAGTTTGTATACCGCCATGTGGATAGCTGTCTGAAACAGGCAGAACCGGCTGGCCAGAATCCCAAAAGCATTCTCCACAACTCTTCTAGCTCTGACCAGCCAGATGTTAAAAACCCTCCTCTCTGGGGTGAGGGTCCTTTGGGGAAATGGCCTCATGAGGTGCATGCTCAGACCAAAGGCTTCATCTGCTATGAAGACAAAGGGGAGTCCTTCCACGTTATCGGCATCAGGTGGCAATCCTAGGCCACCACTCTGGAGACGCTGGTAGAACTCCGTCTGGGCGAAGACTCCGACATCCGGCCATTTTTCCCCACGTCCACATACAGAAATTCATATTGTGCCGACACCACTGCCATTAAGACAATACTATGGAACCCCTTATAATTAAAATAGCATGACCCCGAATGGGTTGGTGGCACAATGTGGACGTGTTTCCCATCTATAGCCCCTTCACAGTTGGGAAAGTCCCAACGGGTGGCAAAATGGGATGACACAGTCTGCCATTCCTGTGGCGTTGAAGGAAACTGGGGAGTCAAACAAGAAAAAACAAAAATCAGTTATTTTGAACATAACATTGCAAGCACATTACCCCAAAAACATTAGTGCCCAGCATCAGTATAACATTAATTGTAATATTATTTAAAGACTAAAATATAGAGGCCCACTTATCAGATTCCTCACCCCCTCTGATGGCACATTGATACATTTTGGGGGGGGGGGGGGGGGTTGTTAATTTTGAATCAAGTTAAGGACACACAGGGGTTGATTTACTAAAGGCAAAAAGACTGTGCACTATCAAAAGTGCAGTTGTTGCACTCTGCAAGTGCAGTTGCTCCAGAGCTTAGTAAATGAGGTAAGGCTTCATGTTGCAAGTACACAATCACATGCAAGGGAAATTCAAAAAACATCATTTTTGCTTGCACATGATTGGATGATGGAAATCAGCAGAGCTTCTGCTCATTTACTAAGCCCTGGAGCAAATGCACTTGCAGAGTGCAACTGCATTTTGCAAAGTGCAATATCTATTTGCTTTTTGTAAATCAACCCCACAGACCATTCTGATACATTTTGGATAAATTCCAGCATTTGGATAAATTTTAAGAGGCGGAGGGGATTCTTAATCAACTTAAGGACACACAGACCATTTGCATACATTTTAAGGGGGGGAGGGGATTCTTAATCAACTTAAGGACACAGACCATTTAGATAAATTTTAAGGGGGGAGGGGATTCTTAATCAACTTAAGGACACACAGACCATTTGCATAAATTTTAAGGGGGGGTTCTTAATCAATTTAAGGACACACAGACTATTTGGATAAATTTTAAGGGGGGGGGGATTCTTAATCAACTTAAGGACACACAGACCATTTGGATAAAGTTTAAGGGGGGGGGATTCTTAATCAACTTAAGGACACACAGACCATTTGCATAAATTAAGGGGGGAGGGGATTCTTAATCAACTTAAGGACACACAGACCATTTGCATAAATTTTAGGGTAAAGTACTACAATGGAGCTGACAAAATACATTAAAGTGAAGGTACTAGGTGGATATGGGCCCAGCATTGCATGCTGGGGAGGTTAGTGAAGGTAAATATGCATGCAGGACAAAAAAGAGCATTAAAAAATGGCAGCATGCATGAGGACAAAGGGGACATTCACACTATATTGCAATCATGGAAATTAGTGTTGGAATAAAGAAATACATTACATTAGCAAACATTTAATACAATAAAATGTGATGGTAAAGGATAAATCTTACCTTAATATAGTCCTTCTGCAGGACCTGAATTATGGCAGAACAGGTCTCTGGGATAATGATCCCCAGAGCCTGGGGGGAGATGCCTGTCGAGAACTTAAGGTCCTTCAGGCTTCTCCCTGTTGCCAAGTAACGCAACGTGGCGACTAGCCTCTGCTCCGCAGTGATGGCTTGCCTCATGCAGGTATCCTGCCTGCTGATATAAGGGGTCAGCAATGCCAAACAGTCAAAAACGGGGTCCGTCATCCGGAGAAAGTTCCTGAAATCCTCAGGATTATTCTCACGGATCTCACGGAGCAAAGGCATGTGACAGAATTGGTCACGCTGGAGCAACCAATTCTTCGTCCATGAACTCCTCCCCACCCTGTTCATGGACTGAGCTTGGGCTGAAGAATGAACTACAGCACCAAGCACAAACAAAGCACGAACTCTACGATGAGTACGTACACGCAACATGGCTTCAAAACAGTCGGCTGGTCAGAACACACTTAACAGAATACATAAACATAAATAGTGTAGCGCTAAAATATAAACCTCTATATAAAAATTAATTTCCAAAAGGAGAAAAAATTATTCCACAGTGAAGTAAAGAGTAATCTTATCTCATCTCTCGATTATATATCTTTGAAAAATAAATATCAAATGTGTAGTGTAACAGCATATAAAAACACTCATTTATCAGTGAAGATAAGGGAAAAAAGGTGAACATACAATAATAAAATAACGTGATAACTTAAAGTGTCCACATTCCAAAGAGGAAAGTAAAAACTTAGGTGATAATGTCCAAGATCAAAATAAGAGGTGTGGCCACCAAATGGGTCTGGAAATAATCTAGTCCCAATGATATATCATGCAAATAAGGCGGATTCCATACAATGCAAATGATCCATAAATATCTCCTCCGTAACAATCTCAATCAACATAAGGGATAAGGTACTCTTACCAATTTTGGTGGACTCACAGGCCGTTGGCGGTGAGTCAAAAAAGGCTTGCACTGTCTCAGGATGAAGGACAGTATGGGAGCAGGTCATGTGCTGGTAAACCTCTTCCTCCAAATGGGGGGCCAGGATCCTGCGCGGATGGTCTACACAATCTCCGTCTTGGTCAGCAATGGTAACCATGTATAAAAAAAGAAACAAGGAGCCTCCACATGGTGTAAATCCAAAAAATTCAATTGGCATTTATTTGATCCATTACGATCATCAATATTCCATAAAAGTATAAAACAGGTATAATAGAATCGATTCCAATAATAAAAAAGGGCAAGCGTGGTGTGGGTGGCTGGGTACAGCAAGGAGACCCGACGCGTTTCGTCTGAAGAGACTTCTGCTGGGGTATTTTCTACCTTTTTTTTACACTTAACAGAATGCACTGAAGAACAGCAAGGCCTGTGAAGAGCGAGCTGAAAATCAGCAACGAGCGGACAATAAGACACTGAATGAATCAATGCGAACTGATCACATGCACTGAAAAGCAGATACAAACCTCACAAGCACAAACTGAACAACAGTAAAACGATCTGAAAAATACGAGTCTCACAAGCGCGAATTGTCTCTCACCAAACTTCTTCTAACACGAGATAAACACAAGATTAGCAGAAGGAGCCCAAAGAGTGTCGTACGAGCTATTGAACTTCTGTTTCATAGTCTCGTCGGACTTGGTGTACGCCACCGCGTACTAGGCTTTTGTGTGGGGACGGAAAGTATTCAGACCCCCTTAAATTTTTCACTCTTTGTTATATTGCAGCCATTTGCTAAAATCATTTATGTTCATTTTTTTCCTCATTAATCTACACACAACACCCCATATTGACAGAAAAACACAGAATTGTTGACATTTTTGCAGATTTATTAAAAAAGAAAAACTGAAATATCACATGGTCCTAAGTATTCAGACCATTTGCTGTAACATTCATATATTTAACTCAGGTGCTGTCCATTTCTTCTGACCATCCTTGAGATGGTTCTACACCTTCATTTGAGTCCAGCTGTGTTTGATTATACTGATTGGACTTGATTAGGAAAGCCACGCAGCTTTCTATATAAGATCTTACAGCTTACAGTGCATGTCAGATCAAATGAGAATCATGAGGTCAAAGGAACTACCTCAAGAGCTCAGAGACAGAATTGTGGCAAGGCACAGATCTGGCCAAGGTTACAAAAAAAATCTGCTGCACTTAAGGTTCGTAAGAGCACAGTGGCCTCCATAATCCTTAAATGGAAGACGTTTGGGATGACCAGAACCCTTCCTAGAGCTGGCCGTCCGGCCAAACTGAGCTATCGGGGGAGAAGAGCCTTGGTGAGAGAGGTAAAGAAGAACCCAAAGATCACTGTCGCTAAGCTCAAGAGATGCAGTCGGGAGACGGGAGAAAGTTGTAGAAAGTCAACCATCTCTACAGCCCTCCACCAGTCTGGGCTTTATGGCAGAGTGAAAGCCTCTCCTCAGTGCAAGACACATGAAAGCCCGCATGGAGTTTGCTAAAAAAAACACCTGAAGACTCCAAGATGGTGAGAAATAAGATTCTCTGGTCTGATGACACCAAGACAGAACTTTTTGGCCTTAATTCTAAGCGGTATGTGTGGAGAAAACCAGGCACTGCTCATCACCTGTCCAATACAGTCCCAACAGTGAAGCATGGTGGTGGCAGCATCATGCTGTGGGGGTGTTTTTCAGCTGCAGGGACAGGACGACTAGTTGCAATCGAGGGAAAGATGAATGCGGCCAAGTATAGGGATATCCTGGACGAAAACCTTCTCCAGAGTGCCCAGGACCTCAGACTGGTTGGTTTTATCTTCCAACAAGACAATGACCCTAAGCACACAGCTAAAATAACCAAGGAGTGACTTCACAACAACTCCGTGACTGTTCTTGAATGGCCCAGCCAGAGCCCTGACTTAAACCCAATTGAGCATCTCTGGAGAGACCTAAAAATGGCTGTCCACCAATGTTTACCATCCAACCTGACAGAACTGGAGAGGATCTGCAAGGATGAATGGCAGAGGTTCCCAAATCCAGGTGTGAAAAACTTGTTGCATCTTTCCCAAAAAGACTCATGACTGTATTAGATCAAAGGAGTGCTTCTACTAAATACTGAGCAAAGGGTCTGAATACTTAGGACTATGTGATATTTCAGTTTTTCTTTTTTAATAAATCTGCAAAAAATGTAAACAATTCTGTGTTGTTCTGTCAATATGGGGTGCTGTGTGTACATTAATGAGGGGAAAAAAAATGAACTTAAATGATTTTAGCAAATGGCTGCAATATAACAAAGAGTGAAAAATTTAAGGGGGTCTGAATACTTTCCGTCCCCACTATATATATATATATATATATATATATATATATATATATATATATATATATACACTGTATTCAGTTTAGCTAGATCCGTTCCTGTTATTCTCTTCCTACTGACAGGCAGGCAGGTGTTTTTACAGTATTTACAGCTACCTGAAGAAAATTGCTGGTGTTCTTCTGATCCTATTAGTCCTATTAGCTACAGTATTTACAGTTAGTGTAGTGCGTCCTCTGCACAGTGTGCACCTAAAGCTACCTGAAGATAATTGGTGGTGTTCTTCTGATCCTATTAGCGCTGCAGGCAGCTGCAGTATTTACGAGTTAGTGTACTGCGTCCTCTGCACAGTGTGCACCTAAAGCTACCTGAAGACAATTGCTGTTGTTCTGCTCCTATTAATACCACAGGCAGGCAGCTGCAGTATTTACAGTTAGTGTACTGTGTCCTCTGCACAGTGTGCACCTAAAGCTACCTGAAGAAAATTGGTGGTGTTCTTCTGATCCTTTTAGTACCACAGGCAGGAAGCTGCAGTATTTACAGTTAGCGTACTGCATCCTCTGCACAGTGTGCACTTAAAGCTACACTAAGGCAATTGCTGTTCTGCTCCTATTAATACCACAGGCAGGCAACTACAGTATTTACAGTTAGTGTACTTTGTCCTCTGCACATTGTGCACCTAAAGCTACCTGAAAAAAATTGGTGGTGTTCTTCTGATCCTATTAGTACCACAGGCAGGCAGCTGCAGTATTTACAGTTAGTGTACTGCGTCCTCTGCACAGTGTGCACCTAAAGCTACCTGAAGACAATTGCTGTTGTTCTGCTCCTATTAATACCACAGGCAGGCATCTACGGTATTTACAGTTAGTGTACTGTGTCCTCTGCACAGTGTGCACCTAAAGCTACCTGAAGTAAATTGGTGGTGTTCTTCTGATCGTATTAGTACCACAGGCAGGCAGTTGATTCTGCTAGCTGCAGTATCAGTATATATATATATATATATATATATATATATATATATATATATACATTCCAGCTTTGTGCATGCAGCTACATCTCACTGCAGGCCATTAGTATGTCTGGAAGGCCAACAAGGAGAGGCAGACAGTCACAAGCCAATAGGGCAAGCAGGCTCTGTGTCTAGAGGCAACAGTGCTGGTCATGGAGACGGTGCATCCTCATCAGCACGTGGCCGTGGGACACGCTTGTCCTTTTTTCAGCAGCTGGCCATGTTAAGCCACAACATGCGTAAGATTTGGTAGAGTGGATGACCAAGCCGTCCTCATCCTCTCTCACCCAGGCTCAGGGTACTTTGTCTAGTAAAGCAGCTGCCAACGCTGCCTCTTCCCTCGGCTCAATGGCATCGGTCACTCCTTCCCTAGCCCCACCAAGTCCTCCTGAGGAGTCCCCCGAACTGTTTGACCACAGTGTTGGGTACATGCTCCAGGAGGATGCCCAGCGTTTTGAAGGCTCCGATGATGGTACCCTGCTAGAGGAAGGCAGTAACGTGAGCCCAGAGAGAGGGAGTGCCCAAGAAGAACAGCAATCTGGCAGTCATGTTCCCCTAGCTGCAGCATACTGCCAGCTTTGCTCCAGTGATGAGGAGGGAGGGGATGATGAGGTCACTGACTCCACGTGGGTGCCTGAAAGGAGAGAGGAGGAGGCGGCACATCTCCAACGAGGCAGGATGCCCTCCAGGGGCCAGCTTAAGGGCAGCACACCGACTGCATCACACCGCAGAGCTCCGCATTTGCAGGGCGCTGCTGTCTCTGCACATTATTCCAAAAGTTCTTTGGTGTGGGCCTTTTTTGAGACGAGTGCATCAGATCCCACCGCTGCTATTTGCAACATATGTCTCAAGCGTATCTCGCGTGGCCAAAACATCACCCGCTTGGGCACCACATGCTTGACCAGGCATATGTCGACCTGCCATGCAGTTCGTTGGCAAGCGTACCTAAAAGACCCTCGCCAAAGAACAAAGCAGACCTCTCCTTGCTCCTCATCAGCTGGGATCTCCAACCCCACTATACCTTCAGTCCTCTCTGAAACCTGCACTGAGAGGAATGAAGGTGTAGAATTAGGTGTGTCACAGCCAAGTACTTGCGGCAATCTGCTATCGGTACACCAACGTTAGATCGTACCAGGCAAATTTCCCTGCCCCAGCTGCTGCACAGCCGAAAGAAGTTCACTCTCAGCCATCCACATGCCCAGTGGTTGAATGCTAGCTTGGCTAAATTGCTAGCACTTCAACTGCTGCCTTTTCAGTTGGTAGACTCTGCCCCCTTCCGTGAGTTTGTGGAATGTGCGGTTCCTCAGTGGCAGGTTCCCAAACGCCACTTTTTCTCATGGAAGGCGATTCCGACTCACTACTGGCATGTGGAAGGCAATGGCGGTCAGCGTTAAGGTGCATATTACCGCTGACTCATGGTCCAGCAGGAATGGACAGGGATGTTACCTATCTTTCACCGCGCACTGGGTGACTCTTCTGGCAGCTGGGAAGGATGCAGGACAGGGTGCAGTAGTGTTGGAGGTTGTTCCACCACCACGCCTCCAAAATTCTACTAGTGGTGATTCTGCCACACCTCTCTCCTCCACCCCCTACTCTTCTTCTTCCTCCATGGCCTCTTCCTGTGCTGATTTGTCCTCTGAACCAGCGGTGCTCTGTAGGTGTTCAAGGGGCTACGCAAGCACGCAGGCAAAAAGATGCCATGCGGTGCTTGAGCTGGTATGCTTGGGGGACAGGAGCCACACTGAGGCAGAGATTCTGTCAGCTCTGCGGGGGCAGGTTCAGAGGTGGTTGACGCCACGCCAGCTTAAGCCAGGTATGGTGGTTTGCGACAATGGCACCAACCTCCTCTCCGCCCTCCGACAGGGACAACTGACCCATGTGCCCTGTTTGGCTCACGTCCTTAACTTGGTGGTGCAGCGGTTCTTGGGCAGGTACCCAGGCTTACCAGATGTCCTGAGGCAGGCCAGGAAAGTCTGTGTGCATTTCCACAGGTCATATAATGCCAGTGCTCGGCTGGCTGACCTCCAAAAGGAATTTAACCTGCCCAAGAACCGCCTAATCTGTGACATGCCCACCAGGTGGAACTCAACGTTGGCCATGCTGCAGCGGCTGCACACGCAGCAGAAGGCCATCAATGATTACCTATGTGACTATGGCACCAGGACAGGGTCAGGGGACCTTGTTTTTTTTCCCCACGCCAGTGGCTACTGACCAAGGATGCATGCACTGTCCTGTCACCATTTGAGGAGGCCACGAGGATGGTGAGCAGTGACAGTGCATGCATCAGTGACACTGTCCCTCTTGTCCACCTGTTGGAGCACACGCTGTGTGGAATAATGGACAGGGCACGCTAGAACAATGTGATTTAGTTTGTATACCGCCATGTGGATAGCTGTCTGAAACAGGCGGAACCGGCTGGCCAGAATCCCAAAAGCATTCTCCACAACTCTTCTAGCTCTGACCAGCCAGATGTTAAAAACCCTCCTCTCTGGGGTGAGGGTCCTTTGGGGGAATGGCCTCATGAGGTGCTTGCTCAGACCGAAGGCTTCATCTGCTATGAAGACAAAGGGGAGTCCTTCCATGTTATCGGCATCAGGTGGCAATCCTAGGCCACCACTCTGGAGACGCTGGTAGAACTCCGTCTGGGCGAAGACTCCGACATCCGACATCCGGCCATTTTTCCCCACGTCCACATACAGAAATTCATATTGTGCCGACACCACTGCCATTAAGACAATACTATGGAACCCCTTATAATTAAAATAGCATGACCCCGAATGGGGTGGTGGCACAATGTGGACGTGTTTCCCATCTATAGCCCCTTCACAGTTGGGAAAGTCCCAACGGGTGGCAAAATGGGATGACACAGTCTGCCATTCCTGTGGCGTTGAAGGAAACTGGGGAGTCAAACAAGAAAAAACAAAAATCAGTTATTTTGAACATAACATTGCAAGCACATTACCCAAAAAACATTAGTGCCCAGCATCAGTATAACGTTAATTGTAATATTATTTAAAGACTAAAATATAAAGGCCCACTTATCAGATTCCTCACCCCCTCTGATGGCACATTGATACATTTTGGGGGGGGGGGGGGGTGGAAATTTTGAATCAAGTTAAGGACACACAGGGGTTGATTTACTAAAGGCAAAAAGACTGTGCACTTTCAAAAGTGCAGTTGTTGCACTCTGCAAGTGCAGTTGCTCCAGAGCTTAGTAAATGAGGTAAGGCTTCATGTTGCAGAGTACACAATCACATGCAAGGGAAATTCAAAAAACATCATTTTTGCTTGCACATGATTGGATGATGGAAATCAGCAGAGCTTCTACTCATTTACTAAGCCCTGGAGCAAATGCACTTGCAGAATGCAACTGCATTTTGCAAAGTGCAATATCTATTTGCTTTTTGTAAATCAACCCCACAGACCATTCTGATACATTTTGGATAAATTCCACCATTTGGATACATTTTAAGAGGCGGAGGGGATTCTTAATCAACTTAAGGACACACAGACCATTTGCATACATTTTAAGGGGGGGAGGGGATTCTTAATCAACTTAAGGACACACAGACCATTTAGATAAATTTTAAGGGGGGAGGGGATTCTTAATCAACTTAAGGACACACAGACCATTTGCATACATTTTAAGGGGGGGTTCTTAATCAATTTAAGGACACACAGACTATTTGGATAAATTTTAAGGGGGGGGGGGATTCTTAATCAACTTAAGGACACACAGACCATTTGGATAAAGTTTAAGGGGGGGGATTCTTAATCAACTTAAGGACACACAGACCATTTGCATAAATTAAGGGGGGAGGGGATTCTTAATCAACTTAAGGACACACAGACCATTTGCATAAATTTTAGGGTAAAGTACCACAATGGAGCTGACAAAATACATTAAAGTGAATATACTAGGTGGATATGGGCCCAGCATTGCATGCTGGGGAGGTTAGTGAAGGTAAATATGCATGCAGGACCAAAAAGAGCATTAAAAAATGACAGCATGCATGAGGACAAAGGGGACATTCACACTATATTGCAATCATGGAAATTAGTGTTGGAATAAAGAAATACATTACATTAGCAAACATTTAATACAATAAAATGTGATGGTAAAGGATAAATCTTACCTTAATATAGTCCTTCTGCAGGACCTGAATTATGGCAGAACAGGTCTCTGGGATAATGATCCCCAGAGCCTGGGGGGAGATGCCTGTCGAGAACTTAAGGTCCTTCAGGCTTCTCCCTGTTGCCAAGTAACGCAACGTGGCGATTAGCCTCTGCTCCGCAGTGATGGCTTGCCTCATGCAGGTATCCTGCCTGCTGATATAAGGGGTCAGCAATGCCAAACAGTCAAAAACAGGGTCTGTCATCCGGAGAAAGTTCCTGAAATCCTCAGGATTATTCTCACGGATCTCATGGAGCAAAGGCATGTGACAGAATTGGTCACGCTGGAGCAACCAATTCTTCGTCCATGAACTCCTCCCCACCCTGTTCATGGACTGAGCTTGGGCTGAAGAATGAACTACAGCACCAAGCACAAACAAAGCACGAACTCTACGATGAGTACGTACACGCAACATGGCTTCAAAACAGTCGGCTGGTCAGAACACACTTAACAGAATGCACTGAAGAACAGCAAGGCCTGTGAAGAGCGAGCTGAAAATCAGCAACGAGCGGACAATAAGACACTGAATGAATCAATGCGAACTGACCACATGCACTGAAAAGCAGATACAAACCTCACAAGCACAAACTGAACAACAGTAAAACGATCTGAAAAATACGAGTCTCACAAGCGCGAATTGTCTCTCACCAAACTTCTTCTAACACGAGATAAACACGAGATTAGCAGAAGGAGCCCAAAGAGTGTCGTACGAGCTATTGAACTTCTGTTTCATAGTCTCGTCGGACTTGATGTACGCCACCGCATACTAGGCTTTTGTGTGATCACAGTTACAGTGTATTGTGTATATATATATATATATATATATATATATATATATATATATATATATATATATATACATCCTAGGTGTTGTATATATACAGTGGGGACGGAAAGTATTCAGACCCCCTTAAATTTTTCACTCTTTGTTATATTGCAGCCATTTGCTAAAATCATTTATGTTCATTTTTTTCCTCATTAATGTACACACAACACCCCATATTGACAGAAAAACACAGCATTGTTGACATTTTTGCAGATTTATTAAAAAAGAAAAACTGAAATATCACATGGTCCTAAGTATTCAGACCATTTGCTGTAACATTCATATATTTAACTCAGGTGCTGTCCATTTCTTCTGACCATCCTTGAGATGGTTCTACACCTTCATTTGAGTCCAGCTGTGTTTGATTATACTGATTGGACTTGGTTAGAAAAGCCACGCAGCTTTCTATATAAGATCTTACAGCTTACAGTGCATGTCAGATCAAATGAGAATCATGAGGTCAAAGGAACTACCTCAAGAGCTCAGAGACAGAATTGTGGCAAGGCACAGATCTGGCCAAGGTTACAAAAAAAATCTGCTGCACTTAAGGTTCGTAAGAGCACAGTGGCCTCCATAATCCTTAAATGGAAGACGTTTGGGATGACCAGAACCCTTCCTAGAGCTGGCCGTCCGGCCAAACTGAGCTATCGGGGGAGAAGAGCCTTGGTGAGAGAGGTAAAGAATAACCCAAAGATCACGGTCGCTAAGCTCAAGAGATGCAGTCGGGAGACGGGAGAAAGTTGTAGAAAGTCAACCATCTCTGCAGCCCTCCACCAGTCTGGGCTTTATGGCAGAGTGAAAGCCTCTCCTCAGTGCAAGACACATGAAAGCCCGCATGGAGTTTGCTAAAAAAAACACCTGAAGACTCCAAGATGGTGAGAAATAAGATTCTCTGGTCTGATGACACCAAGACAGAACTTTTTGGCCTTAATTCTAAGCGGTATGTGTGGAGAAAACCAGGCACTGCTCATCACCTGTCCAATACAGTCCCAACAGTGAAGCATGGTGGTGGCAGCATCATGCTGTGGGGGTGTTTTTCAGCTGCAGGGACAGGACGACTAGTTGCAATCGAGGGAAAGATGAATGCGGCCAAGTATAGGGATATCCTGGACGAAAACCTTCTCCAGAGTGCCCAGGACCTCAGACTGGTTGGTTTACCTTCCAACAAGACAATGACCCTAAGCACACAGCTAAAATAACCAAGGAGTGACTTCACAACAACTCCGTGACTGTTCTTGAATGGCCCAGCCAGAGCCCTGACTTAAACCCAATTGAGCATCTCTGGAGAGACCTAAAAATGGCTGTCCACCAATGTTTACCATCCAATCTGACAGAACTGGAGAGGATCTGCAAGGATGAATGGCAGAGGTTCCCAAATCCAGGTGTGAAAAACTTGTTGCATCTTTCCCAAAAAGACTCATGACTGTATTAGATCAAAGGAGGGCTTCTACTAAATACTGAGCAAAGGGTCTGAATACTTAGGACCATGTGATATTTCAGTTTTTCTTTTTTAATAAATCTGCAAAAAATGTAACCAATTCTGTGTTTTTCTGTCAATATGGGGTGCTGTGTGTACATTAATGAGGGGAAAAAAAATGAACTTAAATGATTTTAGCAAATGGCTGCAATATAACAAAGAGTGAAAAATTTAAGGGGGTCTGAATACTTTCCGTCCCCACTATATATATATATATATATATATATATATATATATATATATATATATATACACTGTATTCAGTTTAGCTAGATCCGTTCCTGTTATTCTCTTCCTACTGACAGGCAGGCAGGTGTTTTTACAGTATTTACAGCTACCTGAAGAAAATTGCTGGTGTTCTTCTGATCCTATTAGTCCTATTAGCTACAGTATTTACAGTTAGTGTAGTGCGTCCTCTGCACAGTGTGCACCTAAAGCTACCTGAAGATAATTGGTGGTGTTCTTCTGATCCTATTAGCGCTGCAGGCAGCTGCAGTATTTACGAGTTAGTGTACTGCGTCCTCTGCACAGTGTGCACCTAAAGCTACCTGAAGACAATTGCTGTTGTTCTGCTCCTATTAATACAGGCAGCTGCAGTATTTACAGTTAGTGTACTGTGTCCTCTGCACAGTGTGCACCTAAAGCTAACTGAAGAAAATTGGTGGTGTTCTTCTGATCCTTTTAGTACCACAGGCAGGAAGCTGCAGTATTTACAGTTAGCGTACTGCATCCTCTGCACAGTGTGCACTTAAAGCTACACTAAGGCAATTGCTGTTCTGCTCCTATTAATACCACAGGCAGGCAACTACAGTATTTACAGTTAGTGTACTGTGTCCTCTGCACATTGTGCACCTAAAGCTACCTGAAAAAAATTGGTGGTGTTCTTCTGATCCTATTAGTACCACAGGCAGGCAGCTGCAGTATTTACAGTTAGTGTACTGCGTCCTCTGCACAGTGTGCACCTAAAGCTACCTGAAGACAATTGCTGTTGTTCTGCTCCTATTAATACCACAGGCAGGCATCTACGGTATTTACAGTTAGTGTACTGTGTCCTCTGCACAGTGTGCACCTAAAGCTACCTGAAGTAAATTGGTGGTGTTCTTCTGATCGTATTAGTACCACAGGCAGGCAGTTGATTCTGCTAGCTGCAGTATCAGTATATATATATATATATATATATATATATATATACACATTCCAGCATTGGGCATGCAGCTACATCTCACTGCAGGCCATTAGTATGTCTGGAAGGCCAACAAGGAGAGGCAGACAGTCACAAGCCAATAGGGCAAGCAGGCTCTGTGTCTAGAGGCAACAGTGCTGGTCATGGAGACGGTGCATCCTCATCAGCACGTGGCTGTTGGACACGCTTGTCCTTTTTTCAGCAGCTGGCCGTGTTAAGCCACAACATGCGGAAGATTTGGTAGAGTGGATGACCAAGCAGTCCTCATCCTCTCTCACCCAGGCTCAGGGTACTTTGTCTAGCAAAGCAGCTGCCAACGCTGCCTCTTCCCTCGGCTCAATGGCATCAGTCACTCCTTCCCTAGCCCCACCATGTCCTCCTGAGGAGTCCCCCGAACTGTTTGACCACAGTGTTGGGTACATGCTCCAGGAGGATGCCCAGCGTTTTGAAGGCTCCGATGATGGTACCCTGCTAGAGGAAGGCAGTAACATGAGCCCAGAGAGAGGGCGTGCCCAAGAAGAACAGCAATCTGGCAGTCATGTTCCCCCAGCTGCAGCATACTGCACCGCAGAGCTCCGCATGTGCAGGGCGCTGCTGTCTCTGCGCGTTATTCCAAAAGTTCTTTGGTGTGGGCCTTTTTTGAGACGAGTGCATCAGATCCCACCGCTGCTATTTGCAACATATGTCTCAAGCGTATCTCGCGTGGCCAAAACATCACCCGCTTGGGCACCACATGCTTGACCAGGCATATGTCGACCTGCCATGCAGTTCGTTGGCAAGCGTACCTAAAAGACCCTCGCCAAAGAGCAAAGCAGACCTCTCCTTGCTCCTCATCAGCTGGGATCTCCAACCCCACTATACCGTCAGTCCTCTCTGAAACCTGCACTGAGAGGAATGAAGGTGTAGAATTAGGTGTGTCACAGCCAAGTACTTGCGGCAATCTGCTATCGGTACACCAATGTTAGATCGTACCAGGCAAATTTCCCTGCCCCAGCTGCTGCACAGCCGAAAGAAGTTCACTCTCAGCCATCCACATGCCCAGTGGTTGAATGCTAGCTTGGCTAAATTGCTAGCACTTCAACTGCTGCCTTTTCAGTTGGTAGACTCTGCCCCCTTCCGTGAGTTTGTGGAATGTGCAGTTCCTCAGTGGCAGGTTCCCAAACGCCACTTTTTCTCACGGAAGGCGATTCCGACTCACTACCGGCATGTGGAACGCAATGGCGGTCAGCGGTAAGGTGCATATTACCGCTGACTCATGGTCCAGCAGGAATGGACAGGGATGTTACCTATCTTTCACCGCGCACTGGGTGACTCTTCTGGCAGCTGGGAAGGATGCAGGACAGGGTGCAGTAGTGTTGGAGGTTGTTCCACCACCACGCCTCCAAAATTCTATTAGTGGTGATTCTGCCACACCTCTCTCCTCCACCCCCTACTCTTCTTCTTCCTCCATGGCCTCTTCCTGTGCTGATTTGTCCTCTGAACCAGCGGTGCTCTGTAGGTGTTCAAGGGGCTACGCAAGCACGCAGGCAAAAAGATGCCATGCGGTGCTTGAGCTGGTATGCTTGGGGGACAGGAGCCACACTGGGGCAGAGATTCTGTCAGCTCTGCGGGGGCAGGTTCAGAGGTGGTTGACGCCACGCCAGCTTAAGCCAGGTATGGTGGTTTGCGACAATGGCACCAACCTCCTCTCCGCCCTCCGACAGGGACAACTGACCCATGTGCCCTGTTTGGCTCACGTCCTTAACTTGGTGGTGCAGCGGTTCTTGGGCAGGTACCCAGGCTTACCAGATGTCCTGAGGCAGGCCAGGAAAGTCTGTGTGCATTTCCACAGGTCATATGATGCCAGTGCTCGGCTGGCTGACCTCCAAAAGGAATTTAACCTGCCCAAGAACCGCCTAATCTGTGACATGTCCACCAGGTGGAACTCAACGTTGGCCATGCTGCAGCGGCTGCACACGCAGCAGAAGGCCATCAATGATTACCTATGTGACTATGGCACCAGGACAGGGTCAGGGGACCTTGTTTTTTTTCCCCACGCCAGTGGCTACTGATCAAGGATGCATGCACTGTCCTGTCACCATTTGAGGAGGCCACAAGGATGGTGAGCAGTGACAGTGCATGCATCAGTGACACTGTCCCTCTTGTCCACCTGTTGGAGCACACGCTGTGTGGAATAATGGACAGGGCATTTGAGGTAGAACAGAGGGAGGAAGAAGAGGACTTCCTTACCTCTCAAGGTCCCTTTATCCATACAGTGTTCCTGCATGCCCGCCGATCACACAGGAAGAGGACGAGGAGGAGGATTGTGTCAGCATGGAGGTGGAGCCTGGCACTCAGCATCAGCAGCAGTCTTCAAGGGATTATTAACAGTCTGAAGAAACCCATGGACTTGTACGTGGCTGGGGGGAGGAGGCTGCAGATCATGTTGTCCTTAGTGACCCAGAGGACTCTGGACCGAATGCCTCAGCAAACCTACGCTGCATGGCCTCCCTGATCCTGCAAAGCCTGCGGAAGGATCCTCGTATTCGTGGTATCAAGGGGAGGGATGATTACTGGCTGGCAAACCTCCTTGATCCATGTTACAAGGGTAAGGTTGCGGACCTTATCTTGCCGTCGCAGAGGGAGCAGAGGATGAAACATCTTCGGGAGACCTTGCAGAAAGGTTTGTGCAACATGTTTCTAGAGCCTGGAAAGTTACAATTTCCTGGTCCTCCTGGACAACGTGTTGCTGAGGCTTCGGTCAGTCACAGAAGGAGCGGTGGAGAAGGTGGCCATCTGACCGATGCGTTCAGACAATTTTTTAGTCCGCAGCCCCAAGGTCTGATCGGTTCCAGCAACCATCGCCAGCGTCTGATTCACATGGTGCAGGATTACCTAGGGGCAAGATCAGACTTGGACACCTTTCCCACCGAAAATCCTTACTGGGTCTTGAGGATGCATTACAAAAAAGGGGTCACTGCCCCCACCTATAACTGGTCTTCACAGCAAGGAGCACTGGAAGGGAAAACGCATGTAAAATAAAACCAAAGAATTTCCAAGCTCAACTTACCAACCAGCTGCGACCAACCAAATTAACCTGCCTAACAGTATGCGTTTAAAAACAGGGGTTTAGTTGCACACATTTGCAAATACATGCATAAGCTGCAGGCCACGGCAAGGCACCCTGTATCCTGCAGACCCTAACTCTAACTTTGAAGAGTCTCCACAGTGGGAGCACATGTATTTTAATGGATAGGTGAAGGGCAGATGACCAGAGGGAGCCCAACCCTCCTTAAAGGCGCAAGAGCACACTAAACACCCAGCACATTGCACAATGGCAGCAAAGGTGTCAGTGCATTGCCTGACCAAAATGTCAACAATACAAAAAAGGGGTCACTGCCCCCACCTATAACTGGTTTTCACAGCAAGGAGCACTGGAAGGGCAAACGCATGTAAAATAAAACCAAAGAATTTCCAAGCTCAACTTACCAACCAGCTGAACTGGTTATGGCTGAACTTCATAAAAATGAATCAGTCTTGGATCACCAGCTACCAAGCACCTGATGCTGATGTAACCGATTGATTTTTTTTTTAATGTGAGATCCCTTCAAGACTGCCTATGCTGATGCTGAGTGACTATCCTGTTATGCTGAGTTACAATCCTCTTCCTCCTCAATTTTCATGCTGATAGCTTGTAAGAACATTTTTGGTTCTGGGCACAGCCACCAATGGCCAAGGCCGATTTTTTCTGCCCCTGTTTAACAGGGGTGTGTAATTACAATTTTTGATGCAAGAATTTGCAGCAGGGCTCATTCATGCGCTCCAACTAGAGTTTCTGTGAGGGGTTGCAGTGTTGTGGCACCAGTGCCTAAGGCCCAATTTTTCTGCCCCTGTTCAACAGGGACATGTAATTACGATTCGTGATCGAATATTTCACAGCAGGGCCCATTCCTGAGCCCACCAAGAGTAACTGTGAGGACTTACAGTGTTGTGGCACCAGCACCACCACCACCACCAAAGGCCCAATTTTCTACCACTGTTCAACAATGGCATGTAATTACAATTCTTGATTATTTCACAGCGCATTTTTGTTGTTGCCACAACATTTTTACAGTGTTGTGGCAGCACCAACACCTAAGGCCCCAATTTCTGCAGAGTATACAGGGCAGGCCCCTACTTTCAAACATCCACCTTACAAATGACTCCTACTTGCAAATGGAAGGAGACAACAGGAAGTGAGATTAAATCTACCCCTAGGAAGGGAAATTCTCTCCTGTAAGAGTTAATATGGGAAAAATATGTCTCCTCTTCTCTGATGCTTTATCACCAATCCTTGTTTCACTAAAAACCCCAAATTTTCAAAAAACATTTGTCATTGGGACAGAAAGTGAGGTGAAATCTTCTGAAGAGGTGCACAGACAACAAAACAAATGTTACAGGGGTAATAACCCTTCCCTATGTTTTCCAAAAAGCTTAAAAATAGATTTTTTGGCTGGAGCTACACTTTAAAAATGTACCAGTTCAAAATTACAAACAGATTCTACTTAACAACAAACCTACAGTCCCTGTCTTGTTTGCACCGCCTGTATACTGCTGTTCAGAGTATATAGGGCCTAGGGGCCCCACGCCTTTCCTTTTTTTAATTTGGGTGCGGGGTTCCCCTTAATATCCATACAAGACCCAAAGGGCCTGGTAATGGACTGGGGGGGTAGGGGGAACCCATGCCGTTTGTCTCACTGATTTTCATCCATATTGCTAGGACCCGACATTACATTAAAGCCGCAAGCAGTTTTAAATTACTTTTATTCCTTTAAAAATGTCATTTTGTACAGGGACTTTTCTAAGCACGGGACCACGCGCCACTTTACAGGCATACTATAGACACCCCCCAGGTATGATATTCAAAGGAATATTTCACTTTTTTTTCACTTTAAGCATCGTTAAAATCACTGCTCCCAAAAAAATGTCCATTTTTAAAACTTTTTTTGCATTGATACATGTCCCCTCGGGCAGGACCCGGGTCCCCAAACCCTTTTTAGGACAATAACTTGCATATTAGCCTTTAAAATTAGAACCTTTGATTTCAAACGTTTTAGTCCCATAGACTTTAATGGGGTTCTAAAGTTCGCGCAAACTTTCGTTCCGTTCGCAGGTTCTGGTGCGAACCGAACCGGGGGGTGTTCGGCTCATCCCTAATGATGGCTTCTTGCACTGGATATCTATGTAGTTTCCAAATGACATCTCTTGGTTTTTCTGCATTTTGGGGGGGTAGGGGCAAGGGCACGATGGACTCTGTCTATTTCAGTCTTATTTGGTGCAGATGGCCCCAGAATTAACTGGAACAGACTGATTACCTTTGGAAGCAATTCAAAATGTTGTTTTATTTTAGGCAGGCCCCTTATACGTATATTTTGCCTACGATCTCTATTTTCTTGATTATCCATTTGATCTAACAGAGAATTTAACACTTCCTCATGATGTTTTGTCATACCTTGGATATCAGCCACTCCTTGCCTAATATCATCCTGGCCCATTTCCAGTTCCTTTACCCTGTGCCCCAGTGTCCCTATTTCCTCCCTTAACCCCTTCACAGCCTGTTTGCAGGATGATTTAACAGCAGTTATAAGTAACTGAATGTCTTTCTTTGTAGGAAGTGCTCTCAAATGTTCTCAATCCACTATTAACTGATTGAGATGCACTTAGTTCATTATTAAAATCACGATACAAAGGATTAACATACTGCACCTGCCCTATAGAGGCTGTCTCTGGATTCATCACAAGTCTTTTGTTGATTCACGGCTTGGTTTTGTAGTACCATGACTTTCAACTTCCAGGGATTCATCCGTCCCTCCTGGGATTCTCTCCACCTCCTGCAGACTTGGGTCCCCTCCAATACACCCCCCCTCCAGACCCTCCGTTCCACCAGCATAAGGTGTCTCTCCCTTCTCCTGGGAGATCCCTTTCCAGTGTTGTACAGCTCTGCTCTGGGCTCAGAGGTATTTGGCCATTGCAATTTGCTGCAACACCCCTTCCAAAGCCAGTCACTCCTCGGCCCTGTACGGGGGGATCACATCTTTAATTGCGCTCCCAGGATCAGCACTCTGCGCCAGGAGATAAGCTCTAAGCCCGTTAGCCTGGCTCTTCCCGCCACCACCAGGCGGGAGTGCAGCAGTACGACCGTGTGTGGACATGCTTTAGCCGGTCTGGAGCCTGCTGAACACCATAACCTATCTTCCTGGAGCTCGGGGATCACTGAGCAGTACGCTCAGTCAGCGTGTCTGTTCATGCCATGCCCCCTTTCCTTGAATCTAGCCTAATAGCAATAATAATACTACTTGCACAGAGCAGCCCTGAACCTCCTCTTCTGGGGTCCCCCTCTGGCGCTTCTGCCGCCTCCTCTCTGTCCAGTGCCCCCACAGGGAGCCACTTCCCATGGGGGCACTTATGCGTGCTTGCTCCCGAGCCCCACTGCTGTGTCCATTGACACAGACAGCGGGACTTGGCCCTGCCCCCGCTCACTTGACACTGGCTTTGATTGACAGTACTGGGAACCAATGTCTCCCAGTGTATTGGAGGGGTGAGGGGCCAAAATCAATGCCTAAACATTTTTTACCTTAATGCAAGGAATGCATTAAGGTAAAAAATGTTTAGGCTTTATAACCACTTTGAACTCTGTTTTAGCCATTACTTCTACTTTACTGTCCCAGCATTTAAAAATATTTATTATAATGATTATTTGAATACATAACTGCATTATCTACTGTATTTTTATATGTACTTGGAGTTCAACCCTATATGTGCCCATTACTGCATGATGGTAACTGTCTGAAAATTATCTTGCATGTAACTGTGCACCTTAGACTATTGATTGACCTCACAGTTTCCCTGTGATTAAAAGCATTTCAAAAGTAGATTAGGATATAAAGGAGAATGGGATATAAAGAAGTGTCAAAAGGAGGTTATCAGCCTTTAGCTGCCAGAGATAGATATGGGAGAGGAAGTGAGAGGTGGTGAGCACTCACAGTGCCACCAAATTAGAAGCACAACAAGCCAAGCATACAGGCCCAGGCAGACAACAGGTATTCCCATTCAGGTTGCCTGCCTTATCATAGCCCAGAACACAGTGGGTGGTGCAGAGAAAGAAATGAGTGTAACTGTTAGATTTCTTGTTATATACAAATCTATATACTGATTGAATTCTGCGGTATGAATTAATCACCTGTGGATTGTACTCTAAGTGAGGTGGAGGTGACATCACAGTGACCTTGCACCTTCCTCCATAAAGCAGGCTAGGATTGGTTTATGTAAGCTAAAAGGGATAGGATTAGTATGCATGGAAAATTTATGTGGCAGAGACTTATTTTTTCACTATGAAAATATATTTCTCTGATTTCCTCCCTCAGCCGTTCAAAGAGGCAACATCTGATGCAGCAGAGGTAGTTGTCCATACCTGATGCAGCAGAGGTAGTTGTCCATTCCTGATGCAGTAGGTGAGAGGCCCTCTGCTGTCAGAACCAGTGCATGGGCATCCATGTACTGTATAATAAATAGCACTCAGCTTCTGTGGAAGACTTAGCTACTCTGGGCAGCACCTAACCAGAACCCAATTGCTACTAGAATATTCCAATTCAACTAAGGTGGTCTCCCTGTGTCCTCATACCTGGAATATCTCCAGCTGTTATCCTGGGTTATGAGAGATACCCTGGACTTCACTGAGAGGGATGCTGTTTAAAAGGATACATTAAAGTAGATGTTTGTGTGCTGAATTTTTTTTACTGAAGTGGTGATTCTCAAATAGACTTCCTGTTGCTAAAGAGGTTTATAGAGATTATGCTATGCAGCATTATGTTATCTTGGTTTGGCCACAGACATTCTGAGGCTCAATGAAGAGTCCATATTTGTGCAGTTTTCATTATGTGTTTTTATTACTCTGTAGTGTATGCATGCTCTTTGTCATTCTGGCCTTGGTTTACATTATTGGTTCTAACTTTGCTTCTGTTTATTAAACTGCAAGGTACAGTTACTCTCTGTCTGCTCATTCAGCCAATTACCCATCCTGTTACACTTGGAGTCTGCAATGGCATCCCTAAGGGGAGGGGGGGGGCAGAGGGGGCCCTGACCCCCCCAACATTATGCTGTTCCCCACCATGTGCCCCCCCAATAAAAAAAATATTTTTTTTTTTTTTTTACAAAAAATCAATGTCTAAGAGGGAGAGAGTCCCCAGTCAGCTCCTGCGGGTGATTCCTCCCCCCTCCCTCTGCTTGCTGACACTGCATAATGCGAGCGCTCACACAACCACGGCCGCCCCATCTGCTCCTTCCCCTGCATCCTCATTGGCAGGAAGAAGAGCGAGTTGCAGGAAGGACTCCACCAGGACTCTGTTACTGAAAAAGCAGACTGATTTCTCCCATCCTTAGGACAGAAGAACCAACCTGTAAATTCCAAGAGATGCCAGACCAGAGCAGTCAATAGCAGGGGCAGGAAAGCAAGAGGAGGCTGGGAAACCCCACAGTGGCAGAACACCAGGGCCCGGAGGCAAGACAACCTTTGCAACCCTGATAGTTCTCCCACTGCTTTGGATCCTTATATTTTCTTGGTATGCTGGTGACATATATATCTTGTTTTCTGCCACCCTGGGGGACCCCAATACAGTAGGAAGGGAGCTCACTGCAGAACATGTGAAAGGGCCGCTGTGGGGTCGTAGTAAAGGGCCCCAGTATATATTTAGATAGATAGATAGATAGATAGATAGATAGATAGATAGATAGATAGATAGATAGATAGATAGATAGATAGATAGATAGATAGATAGATGCATTTTATAGTTGCCCCCCCTACTTTTGTCCCTGTCCCCCTATGTGCCCCCCCTAAATATGAATGAATCAATTTTCATGTGACAACACTGAAGAAATGACACCAGGGGCGTACCTAGAGCATTTGGCACCCGGGGCCCATCCTATATCTGGCACCCCCCACAACTGTAAAAACACCCACAAAAAACACCCTCCTCTGCCAAGATCAGCGTTTTTTATTTCTGCTTTGTTTTTGTTTTTTAAATGGCACTGTTGGCTGACGAGTAAACCAGAAGTGACACTCTGCTGTCGCTTCCAGATTTCTACATCGGAGACCCGATCAAAGACAAATCCGGCTTTGTTCGGGTCTCTGGCCAGCCGGCTGGTGGCATCATTGGCATTGATGATTTGATTCGGATTTTGGAACTGACCTGCTGACAAGGCGTGTTGCTTGCTGGACCGTGGACGGGATCTGATGGCCGCAGGGAGGATGGCAAGATGCTGCTGTGATCTGCTGCTTGCTGGGCGGGTCTGATGGCTGCAAGATGTGGGTGTAAGTCAATGTATGTCACCTGGGCTGCAGACACCCCCCCCTTATCAGGCCAGCTCATCTACTCTATACCTGGTTGGTGAACACAGCAACACCCCCCCCCCCCCCTTACCAGGTAAGCTCACAACTCAGCTACTATAGGTGGGTGGTGGTCACACAGCAATATACAGCACACACCTGGATTCTGCAACCTGTATACAGCACACGCCTGGATTCTGCAACCTGTACACACATCTGGATTCTACAACCTGTACATAGCACACGCCTGCATTCTGCAACCTGTACATAGCACACGCTTGCATTCTGCAACCTGTATATAGCACACGCCTGCATTCTGCAACCTGTATATAGCACATGCCTGCATTCTGCAACCTGTATATAGCACATGTCTGGATTCTGCAACATGTATATAGCAAACGCCTGTATTCTGCAACCTGTACATAGCAGACGCCTGTGTTCTGCAACCTGTATATAGCACACACCTGCATTCTGCAACCTGTACATAGCACACGCCTGTATTCTGCAACCTGTACATAGCACATGCCTGCATTCTGCAACCTGTATATAGCACACACCTGCATTCTGCAACCTGTATATAGCACATGCCTGGATTCTGCAACATGTTTATAGCAAACGCCTGTATTCTGCAACCTGTACATAGCACACACCTGCATTCTGCAACCTGTATATAGCACATGCCTGCATTCTGCAACCTGTATATAGCACACACCTGCATTCTGCAACCTGTACATAGCACACGCCTGCATTCTGCAACCTGTACATAGCACACGCCTGCATTCTGCAACCCCCCCTTATCAGGTCAGCTACACTATAACTGGGTGGTGGTGGACACAGCAACCTCCCCCCCCTTCTCTGTCAGACCAGCACAGTAAGGATGGCAGGGCAGACACACTCCTCCAGCCTCTTCTCACAACCTACACACCCCCTATCACCAGCTCACCTCAGGCTCTCCGCTTCAGCTGGGGAGGTCCGGACTCCGGAAGATGGTGTGGACACAGTGTGTAACAGCAGCCACCCCCACGCTGAATGATAACACACTCAGCTTGGTTGCTCAGCAGTGGTGGGTGGAGCTAGCAGGGGAAAACAGAAACCAGACTATACTATTTCGGCCGCAGCGATGGGGGTGTTCCAGCTGACAAAAAAAATACTAAACAGAGCAGCCAGAACCAGGGATGCCATCGGGATTCTGTCAGACAGTGTCATCCGACCTGCAGAGCGCACCCTCATAGCAATGCCACCCGGCCACTGACGCCCCCCCAAATGTGTGGCACCCAGGGCAGACCGTCCCCCCCACTTGGTTACGCCCCTGAATGACACTTTGCTACAATGCAAAGTAGTGAATGTACAGCTTGTATAACAGTGTAAATTTGCAGTCCCCTCAAAATAACTCAACACACAGCCATTAATGTCTAAACCGCTGGCAACAAAAGTGAGTACACCCTAAGTAAAAATGTCTAAATTGGACCCAATTAGCCATTTTCCCTCCCTGGTGTCATGTGACTCGTTAGTGTTACAAGGTCTCAGGTGTGGATGGGGAGCAGGTGTGTTAAATTTGGTGTGATCACTCTCACTCTCTCATACTGGTCACTGGAAGTTCAACATGGCACCTCATGGCAAAGAACTCTCTGAGGATCTGAAAAAAAAGAATTGTTGCTCTACATAAAGATGGCCTAGGCTATAAGAAGATTGGCAAGACCCTGAAACTGAGCTGCAGCATGGTGGCCAAGACCATACAGCGGTTTAACAGGACTGGTTCCACTCAGAACAGGCCTCGCCATGGTCGACCAAAGAAGTTGTGTGCACGTGCTCAGCATCATATCCAGAGGTTGTCTTTAGGAAATACACGTATGAATGCTGCCAGCATTGCTGCAGAGGTTGAAGGGTGGGGGGGTCAACCTGTCAGTGCTCAGGTCATATGCCGCATACTGCATCAAATTGGTCTGCATGGCTGTCGTACCAGAAGGAAGCCTCTTCTAAAGATGATGCACAAGAAAGCCTGCAAACAGTTTGCTGAAGACAAGTTGATTAAGGTCATGGATTACTGGAACCATGTCATCTGGTCTGATGAGACCAAGACAAACTTATTTGGTTCAGATGGTGTCAAGCCTGTGTGGCAGCAACCAGGTGAGGAGTACAAAGACAAGTGTGTCTTGCCTACAGTCAAGCATGGTGGTGGGAGTGTCATGGTCTGGTGCTGCCGGCACTGGGGAGCTACAGTTCATTGAGGGAACCATGAATACCAACATGTACTGTGACATACTGAGCAGAGCATGATCCCCTCCCTTCAGAGACTGGGCCACAGGGGAGTATTCCAACATGATAATGACCCCAAACACACCTCCAAGATGACCACTGCCTTGCTAAAGAAGCTGAGGGTAAAGGTGATGGACTGGCCAGGCATTTCTCCAGACCTAAACCCTATTGAACATCTTCTTCAGTGGGCGGTCCGCTTTCAGATAAATGTGGTCTCTGCGCCGGATTCACCACAAGATCACTTTTATCGGTGGCAGGAGAGGCCCTCCCTTCCCGCCACGCTCCGGTGCCCTCCACCGCTTACCGGAGCTGCCGGCAGGCGATCGTGTCCATTCCTGTGTGTGGTATGGAGCTAAGTGAGAGGAAGGTGACCCCCACCCGGCTCCATGCCATTGCGACGTCAAAATGTCACTTCCACCCATAGCTCTTAAAGAGACATTTTTATCTTTTATTTTTTTCAAACGACATTTTATTTTTATTTTTTATTGCACTTTAGTGTAAATATGAAATCTGAGGTCTTTTTGACCCCAGATCTCATATTTAAGAGGTCCTGTAATGATTTTTCTCTATTACAAGGGATGTTTACATTCCTTGTAATAGGAATAAAAGTGACACTTTTTTTTTTTAAGAACAGTGTAAAAATAAAAAATAAAAAGTAAAATAAATTAGGATTTTGTTTTTTTCTAAATGTGCCCCATCCCGCCGAGCTCGCACACAGAAGCGAACGGATACGTGAGTAGTGGCCGCATATGAAAACAATGTTCAAACCACACATGTGAGGTATCACTGCGAGCTGTAGAGCGAGAGCAATAATTCTAGCCCTAGATCTTCTCTGTAATTCAAAACATGCAACCTGTAACATTTTTTAAACATTGCATATGGAGATTTTTAATGGTAAAAGTTTGTCGCCATTCCACGAGCGGGCGCAACTTTGAAGCGTGACATATTGGGTATCAATTTACTCAGTGTAACATCATCTTTCACAATATAAACAAAAAATTTGGGCTAACTTTACTGCTGTCTAAATTTTTAATTCAAAAATGTGTATTTTTTCCAAAAAAAGTGCGCTTGTAAGACCGCCGCGCAAATACGGTGTGACAAAAAGTATTACAATGACCACCATTTTATTCTCTAGGGTATTAGAAAAAAAATATATAATGTTTGTAATGTTTGGGGGTTCTAAGTAATTTTCTAGCAAAAAAAATGATTTTAAAACTTGTAAACAACAAGTTTGAAAAATAGACTCAGGCTAAAGTGGTTAACTATTTCGATACCAGACACTTTCACCCCTTTCCAGCCCAGGCCAATTTTCAGCTTTCAGAGCTGTCACATTTTGAATGTCAATTACTCACGAAACACTGTACCCAAATGAAATTTTTATCATTTTTTGAGACAGATTTTTTGCAAAATAAACAAAACAAAATTTTGAAAAACAAAAACACACGTTTTTCTTCATTTCTGTTATACAATTTTGCAAATAAATAATATTTCTTCATAAATACAGTCCAAAAAAATAACAAAAATCAGCGTATATTTAATCTGTAGGAAAGTTATAGAGTCTACAAACTATGGTATATATATATATATATAAATATATATAAATATATATAAATATATATATAAATATATATATATATATTTATATATATATATATATATATATATATATATATATATATATATATATATATATATATATGAAAATCAATCAGTCCTACTGTACTGACTGCTTATCTCATTTCTTGGGGCCCTAAAATGTAAGTACCGCCCAAATGACTCCTTCTTGGAAAGTAGATAGTCGGAGGTATTTAGTAAGAGACACAATGAGTTTTTTGAAGATGTAATTTTTTGTCACAATTGTTCGAAAAATTAAGAAATTAAATAAAAGTTGTTTTTTTTTATTTTTATTTTTTTTACATACTGTCAACAGAGCAGTACAGCATCATCATCTATAGTATCTCACAAAAGCGAGTACACCCCTCACATTTTTGTAAATATTTTATTATATCTTTTCATGTGACAATATTAAAGAAATGACACTTTGCTACAATGTAAAGTAGTGAGTGTACAGCGTGTATAACAGCGCAAATTTGCTGTCCCCTCAAAATAACTCAACACACAGCCGTTAATGTCTGGCAACAAAAGTGAGTACACCCCTAAGTGAAAATGTCCAAATTGGGCCCAAAGTGTCAATATTTTGTGTAGCCACCATTATTTTCCAGCACTGCCTTAACCCGCTTATGCCCCGTACACACGGCCGGATTTTCCGATGGAAAATGTCCGATCGGAGCGTGTTGTCGGAAATTCTGACCGTGTGTGGGCTCCATCGGACATTTTCCATCGGATTTTCCGACACACAAAGTTGGAGAGCAGGAGATAAAATTTTCCGACAACAAAATCTGATCGCGTCAATTCCGACCGTGTGTGGCCTGTTCCAATGCACAAAGTGCAACGCATGCTCAGAAGAAATTCCAAGACGGAACAGCTCGTTCTGGTAAACTTAGCGTTCGCAATGGATACAGCACTTTCGTCACGCTGCAATGTTAAAAATGGTTTAATACAGCGCACTCTCTTCTTCTTTATAATGTGACAAGAATTAAGTAGTTTTGCTGCTCATATTCACACACACTTCTCACAAAGTTTTATTTTTGTTTTTTTATTGGGATTCCCTGAATATATTGTTATTAGTTGTCACATCTGACTGAATTTTTTTTTTATTTATTCTTTTTTGGGATTTTAAGCCTTTTATTTTTTTTAATGTTTGAATTTTTTCAAAGGCTGATCTTTGTTCAATGTTATTTTTATTTTTACTCCAGAATATTTTTGTGTGTGTCTTGTGTGTCAAGTTACCCCAACACCATTGATATCTTTTATTATTTAATCTCAAGGAGATTGTTTGTTGTTGGTGTCCCTTGTTCATTTCACATTGTATATTTGAAATGTACCTGAATCCTCACAAACCAACTGTCCTTTTTGAAGTAAAACACATAGGAGAGTATAATTCAAAACAAAAATCCTTTATTAAGGGCTCAGAACCAAACAAAGAGGAAGGCAACACTGGATCAACAGGAGAAATTAGCGAAGCCTGGGACCCCCAGGGCAGACATCAATTCTTGAACATCAAAATTGGTGGCCTGAGGAGTCCATATGTAAGGGAGGGAAGTCTGGTCCAGAATTCGCAGAGATCCGGATAGCAGCAGATGACATGTGTGTCCCCAGGCTGTGTTACCACAAGAGGCTGCATTTTTTGGCCGACCAGACTGGATCCAGGGTCCTCACTTTCTGGTCTTCCTTTCACGCTTCATTCTGGGCTGTGGCTGTGCAGTTGGAGATGTGGCAGGAGGAGGAGTAGGACCTGGAGGAAGACTGGGAGGACCTGCAGGAGGAGGAGGAGGACCATCGCAAAGGTGTGTCTGAGCTGTCATTTGGCCCCTCATACCTTTGTTAAGAGCCTCCAATATGAGCGCCTCACACAAGACTTGTTGGCCCTCCTCCATCCTCTGCATTTTATAGGCAATGGTGGCAGCAATGTCCTCCTCCACGGTCTGTCGTGCTCCCAGGACCTCTGTAGCCCTCCAAAAGAGTCCTCCAGTAGCCTCCTCTAGGGCACTCCTCCTACTGCCACTTTCTCTTTTCAGGGGGGGTGGAGGGACCTGTAGATCAGCCAGCCGGCTCGGCCCAGCCACCTCCTGGCTGAGACTTCCCTGTGTATGAAAAAGGGACATGGTTGTAATGTTTTGCTTCATCAATCACAATCCTAAATTAGTACTCCAAACTAACATCTAGGTAACATCATTGATTGGACAAGCAGAAATATTTAGAGGAATGCTATACCTGGCTCAATCTGGGCTCCTCTACATGTTGCCTGGAAGGCCCAGGTTGGGCGTCAGAAGCCTCAGCCGGGGGGGAAGGAAGCGTGGAAGGAAGACTGGAGAGGGATGGCCTGTGTTCAGTCTGGCCTGCCAGAAAATGCAGCCTGTCGTAGTACAACATCCTGGGGACATAGATGTCATCTGCTGCTCCGGATCTCTGTGAATCCTGGACTTTATTGCACTCCCTTAGATATGTACTCCTCAGGCCACCAATTAAGATCTTTAAATAGGTGATGTCTGCCGTGGGGATCACCTGCTTCACAATTTCACACAATTGCACCAGTGCTGCCTTCCTCTTTGCTTGGTTCTTGTAATGGGGGTGTTTAATCTCCCACAGACATGGCAGCTCCCTTAAGATATCTATGAATACTGACATGAAGTCATTGTCTTTCACTAAGATATCCATGTTCACTGCAAGACACAACACAAGACAAAGCCTAATGTCAGACAAAACTCTCCTAATCTTGTTACAATATAGGCTTCAATGTAGAAGCAGTATAGGCACAAGTTTGTCTCTTACCTTCGTTCTTACGATCAGCGCGTCCAATGCTCCTTCCTCCGCTCACAGATCGTACGTAGTACGTAAGATTCTGTGTAAGGAGAGGACACTGAGCAGCTGTTTTCACATCTGGACACTGGAGCACTAGTGTGGGACACAAGAACACCATTTTTATTAGGGGGCCACACAGGTGCTCCAGTGTATACTATAGGGGGGTCTCCATCTGTGAAGCTTGTACTAAACAGGTAAAGTATTGCAGCTTGACAAAGGCCAATAAAAAAAATACATCTTGGAACTCGGCTAAAATAGACAATTGTACCCCACTTCCAAGCAATGTTTCCTATTTCTAGTTCTGCCATCAAATATCTGTGTGCTAATTATACCATTTTTGTTTTACATAGGGGAGAAAAGACTCGGAGGACACCCCTCATCCGAGGAGACCATAGACCCTCCACCTCTGGAAGAAGGGGAACTAACACCAACCCAAGAAGAGCAGGAGGAAGAAGAAGATGTGGTGAAGATTGGCACCACAACAGGTGAGTGTCTGCGACCACAGGCTCAGGTAAAAGAGATGGATGGTGGCAGATTTTTGAGACCTGTTTTTGTTTTCTTTCTCTCTTTTTAGGTGATCGTGATGTTGTGGATCCAGAACGTTTCACATCAGAAAGTGCCCAGATCCTGATCGGGGAGATCATGGGGTGTAATGTCGAACTGCAAAACATACAGCAAAAAATCAATGATGTTATTAAAAAAAATAATAACATCACTGATGTTTTGGGGCGAATTTAAAACCCCACAAAATCACTTTTTGGATTGTGGTCCAATCTTTTAAATATTTTTGCAATGTTTTGAAAAGCCAAATTTAGAGGATGCACACAGTGTGCCAACATGTGCTATCTGCCATCACGGGAGATCAATGGACGCGTTTTGGGGGTGCAACCCCTTCCTCAATTATAAAGTAGCGTTGAGGAAGGGCTTGCTCCCCCAAAACACGTCCCTTGATCCCCCCTGATGGCAGATAGCACATGTTGACATTCCTAAATTGGTGTGCATCTTCCAAATTTGGCTTTTCCAGGGGTGATTTCCCCCCATCTGAATGCTATATCAAACCCAGTTCCTAAATACTGATGTCTGATATAGCCTTCAGGTTTTACCTAATGTGAACTTTGTAAGTTCAAGTTTTTTGGCTTTCTTGTTGGTTTTACACAGGCCTGTTTTATCTGAAATGGACATTTTGATTTTTGATAATGCTACTGCAAAAATTGTTATACAACAAACATGTTGGTTTGTTTTAAAAAACCTTTGGTAAATGCACATGTGATTGTGCAGGTATAAAAAAGTTGCTTACTCAAGAATGTGTGGATTATTGTCTCAACACTACAATACAACACTTTTGGGGTGATGTAATTGCTGTTTTCTGCAAAAATGGGTGTTATTTCCTAAGGGCAAATCCTCTTTGCACTACAAGTGCAGTTTCAGTGCAGTTGCAAGTGCACTTGTAGTGAAATGTGTTTTTGCATTTAGGAAATAACAGCCAACAGTGCTTTGTTTAAGGTTACACAATCACGACATTTTCTGGACTTAACACATTTCTGTCAGGGTCAGCTAAAACAAACACAAGCAGTAAATGTCCACCAAGAATTTCTTTTTTTTTTATTATAAAAAGGCTTCACAGATTGTCTGGCATATTGATAGCCCCCCTACCCACAAAGAATTCCAGGTAGCGTAACCGGACATCACGGGCACTCAGGGAGGGCAAGCCAGGACGGCCACTTTCAAGCGCCGTCAGTGTGGTTTGATGTAGGATTCCGGCCTCAGGCCCAACTGAGCCAGCATAGTTGGCCGAATGTTTCCTTAAAAAGTTATGGAGAACACAGCATGCCAGTATAATATGGTTCAGTTTATACTCCGCCATATGGATGGGTGTCAGAAATAGTCGGAACCGGCTGGCCAGGATTCCAAATGTGTTCTCCACCACTCTTCGGGCTCGGGCCAGCCGGTAATTAAAAACCCTCTGTTCCAGGGTGAGGGTCCGCATCAGGTGGTCCCCCAGCGCAAACGCTTCATCAGCAACGAACACAAATGGGAGTCCTTCAACATTGTCCTCTGGAGCTGGCAAGTCCAAGCTGCCATTCTGGAGATGCCTGTAAAACTCCGTCTGGGCGATGACTCCACCATCGGACATCCGGCCATTCTTCCCCACGTCCACATACAGGAAGTCGTAATTAGCCGACACCACCGCCAACATCACTATACTATTGAACCCCTTGTAATTATAATAGTACGACCCCGAGTTGGGTGGTGGGACGATGTGGACGTGTTTCCCATCAATTGCCCCTCCGCAGTTAGGAAAGTCCCACCGCTGGGCAAAGTGGGAGGCCACAGTCTGCCATTCCTGTGACGTGGAAGGAAACTGTTGAGGAAAAAACAATAAACATTACTATTTTTTCACAGAAACATGGCAAGCAGATTAGGCACAAACATTATGTGGCAACCTCCAGAAAGCATTTAGTAAGGAGAATTTAATAAGGCCAAAGTATAAGGTACACCTATCATATTCCCCCTCCCCCCCTCTCATGGGCCATTTCTAACATTATAGGGGGGGGGAATCTTGGACAGGTAACCCTCTTCACTTCATTGGGAGCTGAATGCCTAAATAATGGGTATTACTTGGAACAGCCCCTCCTTAGTTACGCTATTGGCAGACCACTGGACAGGTAAGAAGTGTCATAATACAAAGATATAAATACACATTGTACACATTTGAGGACATTTGGACATTCTGCTATTACCTAACAAGATAATAATAGAATACAAAAACTTGAAACAGTACCATTGGAAAGTATACAGGCAGGCCCTTGCACTACATGCTTTGGGCAATTCATCCATAAATCTGACCAGTAAAGAGGTGGGTATAGTGTGTATGGGTTTGGCAAAGTCAGCAGATAGATGATTGAGGATACATAGAGAATTGGGATCAGCTGACTTAGCAGTTGGGGGAGGGAGGGTTACAAAAAATTATTTGGGGACACCAACAAAAAAAAAGCATCTGGCACTCTGCCAGAATTTAAATCAAAAATAACATTTCCAAACATTTTAGGGGGTGTTCGGGGTAAAGCACTACTATAGAGCTGATAAAATACATTGTTAAGTGACTACATGAGGTGAATATAGGCCAGGAGACACCATGCTGGGGAGGTTATTGAAGGGCAAATATGTATGAAGGACCTAAAATAATAATTACATAAAAATCCAGCATGCATGAGGACAAAGGGGACATTCACAGCATATTACAATCATGGTAATTAGGGAATGAGGAAAGAAATACAATATATTAGCAAACATTCAATACAATAAAATGTGATATAAAAGGATAAAAATCTTACCTTCATATACTCCTTCTGCAGGACCTGTATGATGGCAGAACAGGTCTCTGGGATGATGATACCCAGAGCCTGGGGGGAGATGCCTGTCGAGAACTTCAAGTCCTGCAGGCTTCTCCCTGTGGCCAAATACCGCAGGGTAGCGACCAACCTCTGCTCCGGAGTGATGGCTTGCCTCATGCAGGTATCCTGCCTGCTGATATAGGGGGTCAGCTAAGCCAACAAACGGTGAAACACGGGGTCCGTCATCCTGAGAAAGTTCCTGAAATCATCAGGATTATTCTCATGGATCTCACGGAGCAAAGGCATATGAGAGAACTGGTCACGCTGAAGCAACCAATTCTTGGTCCATGAACTCCTCCCCACCCTGTTCATGGACTGTACTTGTGTCAAGGTCAGGACCCCAACACCAAGCCCCCGCACAGCACGAACTCTACGAGGAGTACGCATACGAAACATGGCTAGAAAACGGTCGGCTGCTCAGAACGAAGTAACAGAACGCACTGAAGAACAGCAAGGCCTGTGAAGAACGACCTGAAAACCAGTAACGAACGAACAAGAATACAATGACTACTTAAAGTCACGCGGAACTTGCTTGCACGCACTGAAGAGCAGATACAAACCCACAAGCACAAACTGAACGGCAGAAAACGATCTGAAAGCCACGAGTCTGAAAAAGCGCAAATCGTCTCTCACCAAACTTTTACTAACACGAGATTAGCAAAAGGAGCCCAAAGGGTGCCGCGCTTGGTTCTGAACCGGCCTTTTCTAGTCTCGTCGTACGTGGTGTACGTGACCGCGTGGTTGGCGATCGGAAATTCTGACAACTTTGTGCGACCGTGTGTAGACAAAAAAAGTTTGAGCCAACATCCGTCGGAAAAAATCCTAGGATTTTGTTGTCGGAATGTCCGAACAAAGTCCGACCGTGTGTACGCCCTATTAGCCATGGAGTTCACCAGAGCTTCACAGGTTGCCATTGGAGTCCTCTTTCACTCCTCCATGACGACACTGTTATACAAGCTGTACACTCACTACTTTACATTGTAGCAAAGTGTCATTTCTTCAGTGTTGTCACATGATAAGATATAATAAAATATTTACAAAAATGTGAGGGGTGTGATCAGGGACATTGACCGGCAACAGTATGTGAAAAAAAAATAGTTTAAATTTTTCTCATATTTTAAAAAAACGTTTTCTTTTTTTTTTGCTTTTTCAATGATATATATTTTTTTTTACATACTGTGACCAAAGCAGTGCATTATTATCATAGTGACACTGTACTACGCTAGCCACTTCCAGCCCAAGCCAATTCTAGCACTTCTCTCCTACATGTAAAAATCATATTTATTTTTGCTAGAAAATTACTCAGAACCCCCAAACATTACATATGATTTTTTAGCAGAGACCTTAGCGAATAAAATGGCGGTCATTGCAACTTTTTATGTCACATGGTATTTGCGCAGCAATTTTCATGAATTTAAAAAAAACAAAACACTAAAGTTAGTCTGATTTTTTTTTTGTATAATATGAAAGATGATGTTACGCCAAGTAAATAGATACCTAACATGTCAAGCTTTAGAATAGCACCAAACTTTGGTGCTTAAAAATATCCATAGGCGATGTTTTTAACATTTTTATAGGTCATCTGCTTAGATGTACAGAGGAGGTCTTGGGCTAGAATTATAGCTCTTGATCTAACGTTTGGGGCGATACTTCACATGCGTACATATGCATTCACTTCTGCATGCGAGCATGTGGGGACGGAGCCGCTTTAAATTATTATTATTTTTAATTGTTTATTTTATTTTTATTTTTACACTTTCCCTTTAATTTTTTTTAATCACTTTTATTTCTATTACAAGGAATGTAAACATCCCTTGTCATAGGAATAGTGCATGACAGGTCTTCCTGACAAAGAGGTGTGGGGTCTATAAGACCCCACGTCTCTCCTCTAGGCTGGAAAGCCTGAGATTAAAAAAAAAAAAAAGATCTTAGCCTTTGCAGCTAAAAACACGGTAAAGTCATAACGTCGCAACCGGCCTCTGAAGGTCATAGAGATGGCCGAGGACCATCTGGTCCTTGGTCAGCTCTATGGTAAATGACCGCTGGCCGATTCATTCTCCGGCTCACTGATTGCAAGGTAGAAACACCACCGCCTGTAAAAACAATCAAGCGGCTGAACAGCTGCTATGATTGTTTTTACTTTGCAGGGAATCACTGGTAGAAAAAAAGATATCTGAATGATGCCTGCAGCAAGCAAGCAAACAAAATGAATAAAACAAGAAAGTTTACAAATTATAAAAGAAATCAACAAAAAGGGGAAAAGGGAGAGGCAGGAGTTATAATCACTTAAAAGTGAACAGGGGGTTAAATAGGAACAATTTTGTTAAAAACAAAAAAGTTTTTTTACTTTGGTAGGTGTGCTGGACCTGACATTATGTGCAAAGAATGGACAGGTGTTTGATGGACAAATAGGCAATGATGAAAATTCTTTGCAATAATATTGTTTCAATGTATTTATGAATGAAGCCTGCAAATACAGTTTGCAGAATATACAAAATTTACACAAAATATACATGCGTTATTCTTCCATACATTACTGTATCATACATGTTCTATTGTATTTAAAGGAACGGTTGTTCGTGACCACGAAAGTTCTACTTTCTAATGAAAGTTTTTTTTAGCACATGCGCATTACAAGAACTTTCCCAACTGAGGACTGCATACACTTTTAGAATTGTATTAATTTATATATACCCTTATCCTTTGATTTTATCACACTATTGTCGAAAAAGAGTTGATTTATTATCATCAACTGTTAGCAAATCACATACACATTTGGAATATGATTGTATGCAACTGGAAATCTTACTGTGTACTATGCACCTTGAAACACGCTCAAAGAGCTTCTCACGGATAGGATTAAGGCGAAGCTAGTCAGGTGTAGATGCTCCTTCTATGAATATGACAAAAAGCAAGGAAAATTACTGGCAAGAGCTCTTTGTGAATTGTGCACCAAGAATTATATCCCCCAATTCAAAACTGGGTCTGACGCAGTGGTCAAGGACTCGCCATCCATACCAGCGACCTGGGTCCAATAGGTCCTTTTATTCTGAATTGTACAACCTACCACCTCTGATAATGCAGGGTCCCCATCCATGGAATCTGACATTAGTCATCATCTACAAACCACTGGGATGCCTCGTCTTTCTAAAGGTGCAGTTCAAGACCTGTAATGCCCCCTCTCTGTTGAGGAATTCACTTTAGCCCTTAAGGCTATAAAAGCTGGCAAAGCTCCAGGTCGCTTTGCTCTTCCTTACTATAAAACTTTCTAAGACATCTTGGGGCCAAGATTTGTGAAGCCTAAAATTCTATCCTGAAAGGCGATGCCATTCCAAGAGATACCTTACGAGAAACCATCACAGTTATACCCAAGGAGGATAAAGATCCCCAGCTGTGTCAGAGTTACAGGCCCATTTCCCTATTGAATAAGGATCCTAAAATCTTTACTAGAATCCTTGCCAGCTATTTTCTACCACATATCCCACTCCTTGTACATCCAGACAACAACCAATGGGTACTAAAAGCTATCCACTCGGTCCAAGAGAAAAAAGGACCGTTTTTGCTTTTATCCGCTGACACAGAAAAAGCATTCGATAGGGTGAGATGAAACTTCATTATGGCCACACTGACTCATATAGGCTTAGGGTCCAACATGTTGGCATGGATAAGGGCCCTGTGATCCCAACCACCTGTCACTGTGTAAGTCAATGAAGCAGTCTCTACACTTTTTTCTAAAAGCAATGGCACTTAACAAGGCTGCCTCCTGTCCCCTTTATTTTTATATTGACGCTAGAACCATTCCTGCACAATATTAGAAAGGATCCCAAGATCACAGGCCTCAATACCACTAAACATACTCATAAAGTCGCAGCATATGGGGACGACTTAATGCTCTTACTTTTACCCCTTTTTAATCAAATAGTTTTTGATTAACAATTTATGCTTAACCGTGAACATGACCCTTATTCTCTGATGAAACAAGAATGAGATAGTACTAAGTATTACCAAAAAGGGCCGACATTTTAAGCTAAGAAACAATGGAGAGAAGACATACTATAGACAATCAAATTTATTGAAATTAACATTTAACAGAATAATCAAAAAATGGATAAAAATGTAATCTATATACATCAATGTTTTTGTGCCATGAGCCCTTGTACATCTACGCGTTTCACCGTTAGGCTTCTTCAGGACACAGCCAAGGTTCAAAGACGAAACAGATAAGAGAATATGTTTCTCTATCTTAGTGTGGGATACAATATCATATATAGCCACGATAAGATGAACGATGCATTTAGAAGCAATCCACTGTCTCCCAGGGGCACGTTCTTTTTACTGAAATCCTGGATATACAGTGATATGCTGTCAGGCTTTACATGTGCCACCAGCACTGCTGAAACCTAATTAAGGATCTGTATATGTTGGACGCCTTCTGGCCCCCTCTTTTTACCTCTTTCAGACCAGGAATATCAAAATTTCATCTGCCCCTGCTCATAGACTTAGCTATATTTGACCTATTCATAGTTTCTAAATGCATCATTCATCTTAAGAAGCCTAACCTGAAGAAGCCTAACAGCGAAACGCGTAAAAGGGCTCACTGCACAAAAACATAGATGCATGTATATTACATTTTTATCCATTTTTTATTATTCTGTTAAATGTTAATTTCAATAAATTTGTCTATAGTATGTCTTCTCTCCATTGTTTCTTAAAAAAGTCCGCCCTTTTTGGTAATACTTAGTACTACCTCATTCTTGTTTCCCCTAAACTTATGGACGTGTTTGTTTGGTGTGCACTTTTTCTCTTTAGTTGCATTATTCTTTGATGGTTAAGCATTCATTAATAAACAGGTACAGCATTGTAAAACATCTACACGCTTATATGACTTTTTATGGCATGGTGATTCTAGCTGTTTAGCAATTTTGTTGTAAATTGAGAACATTTGCTAATGACCTTGCAGTTTGTGTTTGTTCATTTGAGCAAGACTAGGCATAGTTTGAGAAGTTCAAGAAGTTACACTCAGTGACACAGGCCAGTTATTCAGATATTTCAGTTGTGTAAATTATAAAAACTTGAGAAAAAAAAAAAAAGGAAGTAGGATGAATTCAAAGTCAGTAGGCTGAAACCTGGTAACATCGTAGAAATGTAGAAGAAATTTGCAAAATGTAGATTGCATGACAGGTGTTTGTATAAGTGTAGTTAGGTGTGTCATTTCTTTCAGACACTGGATAGGACGTTTCCTAGCAAACACATTCCATACATTAGCAATGACATTGACATTTTTTTTTGGGGGGTGGGGGTTAGAAGTGGGGCTGGGTTTGATTCCCCAGAGGATCTCTACTGATGCCCATGCACCTAGCAAAGTAATATCCTTTTACCTTGGGTGTTACAACATGTCAAAGGAACACCTCAGTGTTTCTCTGACACCCGAGATAAACCTTTCTGTTCTTGTTTCTGGAGTACATTCTTCATATATTCCTATAGAGACTCAACTAAGAGCTGGCAGAAGCATTAAAATGGAAAATGCATTGTAGAGAGGAATTATGCAGATTTTAATGTACAGTTATAAAATTGCAAAAGTTTGGCTTTGTGTCAATCAGCATTGATAAAGTACCAGTAATTTTTTTATTTCCATTCTGCACACATATCTTACATTCAGCTAAACATCTTGTGTTCCTACTTAAGGAACTATTCTGCATCCTTCCTTGCCTTGCTTTTGTTATATAGGTCAGTTTTTAAACAGCGATGACCAGTTTATAATAAAGTATTCAGGAATGTGTCCACCATCAAATTAAAGTTAATTATACATTCATCAGTTCATGAAATGTACAGTGGCTTGCGAAAGTATTCGGCCCCCTTGAACTTTTCAACCTTTTGCCACATTTCAGGATTCAAACATAAAGATATAAAATTTTTATTTTTTGTGAAGAATCACCAACAAGTGGGACACAATTGTGAAGTGGAACGAAATCTTTTGGATTTTTGAAACTTTTTTAACTAATAAAAAAATGAAAAGTGGGGCGTGCAAAATTATTCGGCCCCCTTGCGTTAATACTTTGTAGAGCCACCTTTTGCTGCGATTACAGCTGCAAGTCGCTTGGGCTATGTCTCTATCAGTTTTGCACATCGAGAGACTGAAATTCTTGCCCATTCTTCCTTGCAAAACAGCTCGAGCTCAGTGAGGTTGGATGGAGAGCGTTTGTGAACAGCAGTTTTCAGCTCTTTCCACAGATTCTCGATTGGATTCAGGTCTGGACTTTGACTTGGCCATTCTAACACCTGGATACGTTTATTTGTGAACCATTCCTTTGTAGATTTTGCTGTATGTTTGGGATCATTGTCTTGTTGGAAGATAAATCTCTGTTCCAGTTTCAGGTCTTTTGCAGACTCCAACAGGTTTTCATCCAGAATGGTCCTGTATTTGGCTGCATCCATCTTCCCCTCAATTTTAACCATCTTCCCTGTCCCTGCTTTAGAAAAGCAGGCCCAAGCCATGATGCTGCCACCACCATGTCTGACAGTGGGGATGGTGTGTTGAGTGTGATGAGCTGTGTTGCTTTTACGCCAAACATATCGTTTTGCATTGTGGCCAAAAAGTTCAATTTTGGTTTCATCGGACCAGAGCACCTTCTTCCACATGTTTGGTGTGTCTCCCAGGTGGCTTGTGGCAAACTTTAGACGAGACTTTTTATGGATATCTTTGAGAAATGGCTTTCTTCTTGCCACTCTTCCATAAAGGCCAGATTTGTGCAGTGTACGACTGATTGTTGTCCTATGGACAGACTCTCCCACCTCAGCTGTAGTTCTCTGCAGTTCATCCAGAGTGATCATGGGCCTCTTGGCTGCATCTCTGATCAGTCTTCTCCTTGTCTGAGCTGAAAGTTTAGAGGGACAGCCAGGTCTTGGTAGATTTGCAGTGGTCTGATACTCCTTCCATTTCAAAATGATCGCTTGCACAGTGCTCCTTGGGATGTTTAAAGCTTGGGAAATCTTTTTGTATCCAAATCCGGCTTTAAACTTCTCCACAACAGTATTACGGACCTGCCTTGGTCTTCATGATGCTCTCTGCGCTTTCAACAGAACCCTGAGACGATCACAGAGCAGGTGCATTTATACAGAGACTTGATTACACACAGGTGGATTCTATTTATCACCATCAGTCATTTAGGACAACATTGGATCATTCAGAGATCCTCGCTGAACTTCTGGAGTGAGTTTGCTGCACTGAAAGTAAAGGGGCCGAATAATTTTGCATGCACCACTTTTCAGTTTTTTAATTGCTAAAAAAGTTTAAAATATCCAATAGATTTCGTTCCACTTCACAATTGTGTCCTACTTGTTGGTGATTCTTCACAAAAAATTAAAATTTTATATCTTTATGTTTGAAGCCTGAAATGTGGCAAAAGGTTGAAAAGTTCAAGGGGGCCGAATACTTTCGCAAGCCACTGTATATACAACTCCAATGTCGCTCTGCTAGAGGGCAAACACATTGTCTATATAGCGCCAATAGGTGCTGCTATGCTTGACATGAAGATCATTGGAAAATATGTACTTTACCTCAAATCATGCAAAAATGCCCCCACAAAGGGGATTAATAATTTATTTTTGTTTCAGGAACAGTTTTATTTGCAACACCACAGCATTGCCTTAGGATCTAATGTCGCTCTGGCCTTTTTCTGGGCAGTTATGCATGAGTTTGAGGTAATGCATGTATTTGCCATAGCCCCCTTTATTCTGCTATAGACTTCTTAGATTTGTTTCATGCCACCCATACACTTTACTAGTGGATCAATGTTAATGTGAAACATGTCGGCGGCTATTGCCAGATGGATATATTAAAACTCACATGTCTGTATTCATTTTTAGATTAGGATATATTTTGTAATATTCGATATAGAACTGTCACATACCTGGTAAGAGAATGAAATGACGAGGTTGGCCTCTCTTGCATCTCCAGTCCAGGCCCCACTGAGAGTGGAACAGATGGTGCCAAGGGACAAGAGGAACACGAGTGCCTGTAGGTGTTGATTGCAGAGCTTGTGGCAGGAACTGTAGACTCAGTGATTCAGGCAGAACATCAGGTCAGGAACTGCAATGATGCTGGGTAGATCAGCTAAGGTTAAATGGGCACTCCACCAGGCTTGCAGGTTCAGGATACGTGACTTGAAGGAACTCCCGCTGTCTTGAGACAGGAGCACACTGTGTCCACTGGAGCTGGGATGAGGGGCAGCCAGTGCAGGCACTCAGAGGTAATGTGAAGCCAAACAGGAGACAGGAGCGTAGTTAGAAGTATAGCTTGAGTCAGCAGCGAGCGGGCAGCGAGGTACCAAGGCATCACACAGGAGCAAGGTCAGGAGTAAGCCATATGCCTATTCCCTAAGAGGTGGTAACTTTGTCTGCTGAAGATTTAAAAATATGTGAGGCCAATAACTATACAATGAAAATTTGCATATTGTGCCTAATGGTAAAACCAACCCTGCCTGTGGTCTTTAAACCATACAACAATACCATAGCAATTCCATTCCTTTATTATTATTATACAGGATTTATATAGCGCCAACAGTTTGCACAGCGCTTAACAAAATAAAGGCAGACATTACAGTTACATTACAATTTGGTACAAGAGGAATTAGAGGGCTCTGCTCATTTGAGTTTACAATCTAAAAAGGGAGGGTCGATTGATACAAAAGGTAATAGCTGTGGGGGATGAGCTGATGGAGGATTAGTTAGAAGCAGGATAGGCTTCTTTAAAGAGAAGGGTTTTCAGGGATCGTCTAAAGATGGATAGATTAGGGGACAGTCCAACAGATTGGGACAGGGAGTTCCAAAGGATGGGAGAAGCTCTGGAGAAATCCTGGAGGCGAGCATGGGAGGAGGTGACAAAAGAGCTAGAGAGCAGGAGGTCTTGGGAGGACCGAAGAGAGCGGCTTGGTTGGTATTTTGTGACTAGGTTAGTGATGTAGCTGGGGGCAGAGTTATGGATGGCTTTGCAAATTATTGTTAGTACTTTGAATTTTATTTGTTGGGTGAGTGGAAGCCAGTGGAGGTATTGGCAGAGAGGGGTGGAGGACACTGAATGGTTAGTAAGGTGGATGAGTCTTGCAGCGGCATTCATTATGGACTGAAGGGGGGATAGTCTATGTAAAGGTAATCCAATGAGGAGGGAGTTGCAGTAGTCGAGGTGAGAGATAACCAGGGAGTGAATTAGAAGCTTGGTGGTGTCATTAGTTAAAAAGGGGCATATTCTGGAAATGTTGCAGAGGCTAAGGTGGCATGATTTGGACAGGGATTGGATGTGGGCCTGAAAGGACAGTTCAGAGTCTAAAGTTACCCTTAGCACCCTGGCATGTGGGGACAGATTGATAGATGTGCCATTGATCTTGACAGAGAAGTCAGGGGAAAGGGCACGTGGGGGAGGAAATATTAAGAGCTTGGTTTTAGATAGATTCAGTTTGAGGAAGTGGTTTGACATCCAGGCTGATATGTCTGCTAGTAAATCAGTGATGCGTAAGGAGACTGATGGGGTGAGCTGAGGGGCAGAGAAATAGATTTGGTGTCATCAGCATATAAATGGTAGTGGAAGCCATGGGAGGCTATCAGCTGACCCAGGGAGGACATGTAGATCGAGAATAGTAGCTGTCCAAGGATACAACCTTGGGGGACCCCAACGGTAAGAGGAGTTGGAGAGAAGGAAGTGGAGTTGTAAGTGACACTGAAGGTGCGATGAGATAGGTAAGATTCGAACCAACGGAGAGCACCGCCATGGAGACCAAGCAAATTTAGTTTTTTGAGGAGGCGGGGATGGTCAACTGTATCAAAGGCAGCGGAAAGGTCCAAGAGTAAAGCTTCGGACACACGATTGGATTTTCCGCAGACAAAACGTCAGACTTTTGTCCGAAGGGCATTGGCCAGGAACTTGTCTTGCATACAAATGGCAAGGAATTGTCGCCCAACAAACACGAACGTAGCGACGTACGTTCATGTTAGTAGAAGCTTGGTGAGTGTTGATTCCCGCTTTTCATTTCGTGCTTTTCATTTCGCGCTTTTCATTTCGCACTTTTCAGTTTGCGCTTTTCTTTTCATGCTTTTCAGTTCCTTCCTGAATGGCTGTTCGCCAACTAGCCATGATGCGGAATTGGAGGAGATAATGTTTTATTTATTATTGGCCTTGGAGTTATTGCTTTGACCCAAGTCCAGCCCAGGAACAGGAGGAGGAGGATTTCTTGGACCTTGGTTGCTTTATTAATTGTGACCAATTATGTCATATGCTTTTGCTGCGGGAGCTCCAGGAGAATAACCCGGATGATTTTCAGAATTATCTCCGGATGACGGACCCCTGCTTCCACCAACTCTTGGCTATGTTGACCCCCTATATTAAGAAGCAGGACACATGCACAAGGCTTTTATTTTATTTTTTGGTTGAATAAGGATTTGATTCGTTATATTTTCTATATTTTTCGATGGATAGAATGCACTTTTTGGTTAAGTTATTTTGGCAGATAGCATGTCAAATATGTTTTCTTTTTTTAATGCACAATAAAAAAATTGTGGAGAATAATGCTTGGCTATCTGTTTTTACTTCACCTGACAGTTTGGGAGTAGGCAGTTACATTTTAAAAAATACAATGTAAAATTAACAAGGGACACCAACATAGTTGTATCTTTGATCTTAAAAACTACGGGATAATGGTGCTGTGGTAACTTGCACCAAAAAAAAAACATAATAGCATAATAATATTATTCTTGATATCACTAGAAAAAAAAGCGCTGAATGTTGAGATTTCATAATTTGCCGCGTCATGAATGTTAATTCTCCATTACGAACGCTAGTTTAGAAGACCGACCGCTTCTGACTCGTCCTTGCTTCCGAGCTTGCGTGTTTGAACTTTGGACTTTTGTATGACGGACTTGTGTACACACGATAGGAAAATTCGACAACAGACTGTTGTCCGCGGAAAATTTATAAGCCTGCCATCCAAAATTTGTCTGCCGAAAATCCGACAACAATTGTCCGATGGAGCATACAAACGGTCGGATTTTAGGCCAACGGTCTGTTATCACACAATTCCCGGTGGAAAATCCGATCGTGAGTACAAGGCTTAAGAGTATGGAATAATGACTGTTGGTTTTGGCTGTTAGTAAGTCATTTGTGAGTTTTAGGAGGGCAGTTTTTGTGGAGTGCTGTGGGCGAAATCCAGACTGAAGGGGATCGAGAAGGTTATTCTCAATGAGGTGGTCGCTCAGTCGGTTGTAGAATAACCCTTCAAGGAGTTTGGAGGCAAAAGGGAGTAAAGAGATGGGTTTTTGGTTGTTAAGATTGGCGGGGTCTAGTGAGGCCTTTTTTGGTATGGGAGTGACTAGCGCATATTTTAGAGGGTTGGGGAAGATGCCAGTAGAGAGTGAGAGGTTGCAGATATGAGTTAAAGAGTGTAGGATAGAGCCAGATGGAGACTGTAGTATTTGAGAAGGAACAGGGTCCAGGGGGCAGGAGGTTAGGTGGGCGTTAGAAAAAAGTTTAGTGACTTTCTTTATATTAACTGGTTTAAAAGAGTTGTCTCAATCTTATTTTTGAAGTGATTAGCAATCTCCTGGGCAGTAAGTTAGTGGGCGGAGATAATGGAGGACGAAGTAGAGTGGTAAAGGTAGAAAAGAGTTGACGGGGACTGTGTGAGAGAGTGCTAATGAGAGTGATAAAGTAGGTCTGCTTGGCAGTGTGAAGGCAGGAATGGTATTTTTGGAGAGCAGATTTATACTGGCTGAAATCTTGCTGTGACTTAGTCTTATGCCACAGACGCTGAAGAGCGCAGCTACATCTTTGAGGCTTCTGGTATTGTCTGTCTGCCAGGGTTGTAGCGGTCGGGGCCTGATTCAGTGTTAAATTTGGGGCGGCACAGGTTTCCAGGGTGGATGACAGTAAACTGTTGTAGACAGAAGTGGCCAAGTTGGGGCAGGACAAGGATGAGATTTTGTCGTAGAGACAATCTGTAGCAGAAAAAAGAAGAGAAGGGTTAAGATGGCAAAGGTTTCTATGGTAATAGTTTGGTAGTTGGAAGGCAAGAAGGATGAAGATAAGGAGAGAGTGAAACTAATAAGGTGGTGATCAGAGAGAGGAAAAGGAATATTGAAGAGATTGTGCGGAGTGCATAGGTAGGAGAATATGAGGTCAAGGCAGTTGCTAACAGAGTGAGTAGGACCGTGTGTCCATTGTTTTAGGTCAAAAGATGATGTTAGGCTCAGCAGCTTAGAAGTAGTGGGAGTGTTAAGATTAACAGGAATGTTGAAGTCAACATTCCTGCTGCACTTAAGGTTCCTAAGAGCACAGTGGCCTCCATAATCCTTAAATGGAAGATGTTTGGGATGACCAGAACCCTTCCTAGAGCTGGCTGTCTGGGCAAACTGAGCTATCGGGGAGAAGAGCCTTGGTAAGTGTTCTGTCTCTGGGACAGCTAGCTAAACCTTCTTATCCCAATAACTGTAGATACCATATTTCTTTGATCTCAGTTTTATTAGAACAAGCCAGGTGAAACTACAAAATAACAGAAATAGACCTCAATAAGTACAATATCACATACAATACAGCATACATTGCATAAATAACGATATACAGTACAAGATGAGATTATAAAAACGTACTTTTTAAGTTCTCTAAGGGGTGATGACAATAGATTGAGAAAGACATGACTTGCTTCCTGCAATGTGTTGAAAAGAATGGTGGATGGTTCACTTCCTGTTAAGATTCTACCCAGAATTCCCTGCTCGCTGACAATTTCCTTTATTACACATACATTTAACAAATAAACGGAGCTGCAGCAATACCAAAAAGGAACGCTAGATGGAGCCTGCACACCACATGATTGTCTTAAGTAAATTACACATTTTGCATGTAAATTTAACAAGACGGGTACAAATAACCAGTATAAAACATCAGCAAGACACCTGGTGGACAGAACACTCCCCGTCTGACATCAAGTGATGTCATTAACAGAGTCCTCCATAGAAAGCAACAGAATAAGTTTGGTCACTGGTCTCAAGAATACTTTAGCCTCATTCTGTTGAAAGATCTTGACCTCAACCTTACAGACACGATTATCCTTGCTTGGCAGTACTTTGGTGATCAAACCTAAAGGCCACATAATCCTTAGTGCCTAGAAATCTTTCATGAGCACAACATCACCAGGTTTAAGATTAGGCATTTCAGTGTGCCACTTTCTCCTTACTTGTAGAGTAGATATATTGTTCCCTCCACCAGCTCCAGAAGGTATTGGCAAGGGTTTGTACTTGTCTCCAATTACATTTGTAAAGGTCCTTCTCACAAAACTCTCCAGCTGGAGCACCGGCGAGGCTAGTGTTTTGCGTGGGTAACATGGCAGGTGTGAGGACCACTGGATCTTCAGAGTCACTTGAAATTGACGTCAAAGGTCTGGAGTTAATGATAGCTGTAACCTCTGCCACAAATGTCACTAAACATTCGTGAGTAAGCCTTGCAGTTCCTACTTGTAGGAAGATAGAATCAAGAATTCTGCGGGCTAGGCCTATCATCCTCTCCCAAACACCTCCCATGTGAGAAGAGTGAGGTGGGTTGAAGATCCACGTGCAGTTTTGTTCACTCAAGTATCTTTCTACTCTGAGAACTTCCAAGTTAGAGGGAATTTGAAGTTCTTTTACTGCTCCTACAAAGTTAGAACCTCTGTCAGAGCGAATGAGTTTCACTGGGCCTCTGATTGCAATGAAACGTCTAAGAGCATTAATGAAACTTGAAGTGTCCATTGACTCAATCACTTCGATGTGGACAGCTCGGATGGACATGCAGACAAATATGACTCCCCAGCATTTACTGTTTGCGTGCCCCCTTTTTGTGTACCGGGTGGCGACAGACCAGGGACCAAGAACATCAAGTCCAACATTAGTGAAAGGCGGATCCATGCTAAGTCTGTCAGATGGTAAATTGGCCATCTTTTGTGTCTGTGACATTCCACTAAGTTTTCGGCAGATAATGCACTTGAAGAGGAGCCTACTCACACATCTCTTGGCTCCGACTATCCACAGTCCAGCAGCTCGTAAGGCTCCTTCAGTAAACAGTCGACCCTGTTGTTTGGTTTGGTCATGGTAGTGTTGAATGAGTAAGTAGGCAATATGATGGTGACCAGGGATCACTAAAGGATGTTTCTCTGAGAACTCTAACTTGCCTTCTTTTAAAAGACCTCCTACTCTCAACGTGCCATTTTCATCCAGAATTGGATCAAGTTTCTTTAAAACACTGTCTTTAGGAACAGGTTTCTGGTTGAGAATACAATCGATCTCTTTGGCAAAGACTTCTCTCTGTACAACAGATAATAACCAATTTTTAGATAGTTCTAGGTCGGTTGCTGAGTAGACTTTCCTACAGTGGTGCCAACCTCTGCAATTGTCATGAGTTGATGGTTGTTTTTTGTAGGACTGAGCTATGTGGATTAAGCAAGTGATAGCTCTAACTAGTTACCTCCAGGTGGAGAACCTGCTGAAACGGTGGGTTTTAAACTGATTAATAGAAGTTGTTGTGACTGCGATAGAAACCTGAGGGTGAATTTCCTGATCCTTATCTGCATCTATTAGATAGAATGTGGAGAGGTACTTAACGTTACAGTCTAGATTGTGTAGAAAGGTGGGACCTGTGAACCACAAAGTACTTTCAAGACGGCTGGCCGCTACAGATCTGGTAGATAGGTCTGTAGGATTACAGTCTGTAGGCACAAAATGCCATTGCTCTGGGCAGGTGGATCTCCTTATCCTCAAACACTCTGTTATTTACATAGATGTAGAAACGCCTTGTTTCATTATGGATGTAACCCAGAACTACTTTACTGTCTGTGTCGAACTCAGTTTTTTGAATTTCTAGGTTTGTCTCTGTTGTAATTAGTTCAGCTAGCTCTGTAGCCAATACTGCAGCACAAAGTTCCAGCCTGGGTATGGTGTGTTCGGGAAATGGTACAAGTTTTGCTTTCCCCATTACAAACCCTATGTGACAATGTCCTTTAGTGTCTATGGTTTTCAGGTAAGCTACAGCAGCAATTGCTTTAATAGAAGCATCTAAAAACAGTCTTTGCATCTAAACATTAGCAGATGACAGAGGAGCATAAGGTTGTGGAAATTTAAAGTTGGATAGAGCTGTTAGTGAGTCCTTCCACTGTAGCCATAGGTTCTTCTTGTCGGTGGGGAGAGGGTGGTCCCAATCTAGCGACTCACAGGTTAAGTCTCTCAGTAGTGCTTTACCCTGGATGGTAGAGATCATACAGGCTATTTATGGTAGACAGGACACCTCTACAGGTAAAAGGTTTTTCTTCTGTGTTTACTTGGAAAGTAAACGTGTCAGATCTTAAGTCCTAAAGCAAACCAAGACTGCTTTGCATGGGAAGCGAGTCTGTGCCTAGATCTAAGTCCTTTAACTCGTTAGAACGATCTTGGACAGGAAAGGCTTCTAAAACTTCTCTACTGTTGGAAGCAATCTTGTGGAGACTTAAGTTGGAACAAGCAAGCATTGCCTGAGTTCTTTTGCGGAGACTGATTGCGGCTTCATTTGTGGGTGGTGATTTCAAGCAATGGTCTACATAGAAATCCTTGTCCACAACTGTCTGACATCTGACCCATACTCTAACTCCCCCACTCTAGCAGAGTGTCTGAGGCCATATATAGCAACTGCAGGGGAAGGACTGTTGCCAAATATGTGCACCCTCATGCGGTATTCTGTGATGTCTCCAGAGGGGTTGTTGTCCCTGAACCAGAGAAACCTCAGAAAGTTACGGTGTTCTTCTTTAACAAGAAAGCAATAGAACATCTGCTGTATGTCTGCCATGAATGTGACTGAATTTTTGCGAAAGCGAAGAAGTACTCCTAATAGTCTGTTGTTCAGGTCAGGGCCAGAAAGAAGGACATTGTTTAGAGAGACACCCTCATGCTTGGGGCTAGAATCGAACGCCACTCTAATCTGCCTTGGCTTCTTAGGGTGATAGACCCCAAATATGGATAAGTACCAGCATTCCTCTGAGTCTTTGAGATTTGGGGCTCAGCATGACCATTCTGGAATATTTTCTCCATGAAGGAAAAGAAATGTTCTTTCATCTCTGGTTTCCTTTGAAGATTGTGTCTTAGGGAAGTGAGACGTGTATATGCTAGTTCTCTGTTGTTAGGTAAACATTGTCTTTGTGGTCTAAAGGGAAGAGGTGCAACCCAGCTATTAGTCCGTCTTTCTCCATACTCCTTTCCATAACTTCTAAGAAGAGCCTATCCTCAGTGGACATTGCTACCTGGTTGTCTTCCTTTGTTCTCCTGAACACTGTGCTTCCTAAGTCGCTTTGGTCCTTGTCATAGGTATTGCTATCACAGAGGGGACTTAGGAAGGGAAGAGGTACAGGGTTGTTGTGTGGTAGCACCTTTATGAGGATGTGATTTTGACAGGGTTGGAAAAGAGAAGGACGACCATTCTCAAGGGTACTAGTGAGCAGGTTACCAACAGATGCCGGTTTGTGTGCACCTCCCAGGCAAACATCACCTATAATGACCCACCCGAGATTCAGTTTTTGGGTATATGGGGCATTTTAGGACCGTTGATCAGTTTTCTTACTTTGTGGACTTGTAAGATATCCCTCCCTAGGAGTATGATTATCTGAGCCTGATCATCTAGTTCTGGTATGAGATGTGCTATGTGATTCAAGTGAGTCTGGGGAGCTGCTGCGTCTGGTGTGGGAATCTCTGATCTGTTGTCTGGCATCTGGTTGCACTCTATTATGGTCGGTAAGGGTAGGCATGTCTTACCATCCATAGATTCAATTTGTAGGCTGTCAGCTCTTCTCCCTGCCGTTTCCACTGTACCTGCACAAGTCCTAAGGGAGTAAGGACTACTGGGGCCTTTAAGGTTTAGAATGTCAAAAAACAGATCTAGCTAGTGACTTGTTACTCTGATCATCCAAGATGACGTAGAGCTTGACTGCTTTGTCCCTGCGTCCTTTTGGGTAAACTCTCACAAGACAGATTTTAGAGCAGGACCTGCCACCTGTACTTCCTTTGCAAACTTCAGTACACTGCGAAGTGATTGCTATGGCGTCTGTGCTAGAGTCTTTGGTCTCCCCGCCTTGCTCCTTGTCCCAATGAACAGGTGGGAAAGTTCTTGGAGTAGGCCCTGGGTGTAGGCTGTGTTGTGCTCTGTGCTGCCACATTCTGTACATTTGACACTGACCTTACAGTCCTTGGCGAAATGTGTGGACGAAGAACAGCACTTGTAACAGATGTTGTTCTCTTTGAGGAAAGCTTTGCGATCCTGGATGGTCTTTGTCCTGAAGGCTCTGCATTCTAGAAGAGGATGTGGCATCTTATGTAGAGGGCAGAACTTAGTAGGGTCACTGTCTTGATCCTCTGGTTGAGACTGTGCAAATCTGTGGGAAGAAATGTTAGTTTTGTGCACTGCTACTGGAGCTCTGAGTTGTTTAGGACCAGAAGAAGTGTTATAAGACACTGGAAAAATGAATCTGGGGTCATCTTTCATTCCTGCTTGTCTGTCTACAAAGTCCACAAACTCACTAAAAGGGTGGAAAAGGCACATTGTGTTTTCGTTTGTAGTTACAGCCATGAGTAATCCATCTTTCGTGTAACTCATAAGGAAGTTTTTGTGCTAAGGAGTTAATACCTCTAGCAGAGTCAAGATAAGAAAGGCCAGGTAGGTCTCCTTCTGCTTTAGCAACTTGTAACTCCATACACAGGTCACTGAAGTCTCTGAGTCTTTGGTAACCTCTGCTAGGTATTTTTGGGAAGTCTTCTATTCTTTTAAACAGTGTACTCTCTATAGCCTCTGGTGAGCCATAACATCTATCCAGTCTGTTCCAGATGTTTGCAAGGCCTATCTCAGGGTGGTTTATGTTAAGGTCTTTGATCCTTTTGGCATGTTCAACAGAATCATTGCCAAGCCACTTTACGAGGAGGTCTATCTGGTCCCTGCAGGATAGATCTAGACCTTGAATGGCACTCTGGAAAGAGGATTGCCACGCCCTGTAGTGTTGGGGGCGATCACTGAATTTGACAAGTACTTGGGTAACTAACTCTCTTTTGGCCAGGAACTTGGCAAAGTCTACAGTAGCCTGATTGGCATTGGGGTAGGCTGCTAGTGTATTGTGGTGCAGTGTAAAGGCATATCTGGTGAAAGTCTCTTCTTTAGGCGCACTGGGTTAAAACTTGCATAAGGTTGGCAGTTCGTACCGGCTCGTTGCATACACCTTTGGAGTGAAGACTGGTGTTTGATGCTTGTATGAAGGCTGGGTACCTTGTGGAGTAGACGCTTTGATTGGAACTGGAAAGTCTGGAACTCTGTCAGATTTTTCTTGCTTGTAGTGCTGGGGTCCCAGGTCGTCTTGTTGTTGCTTTATTTGATGTGACTCACTGACGTCATATTTAATTTCTTGTTGTGGGATGCTGCTTGGGTCCCAGTGCTGGTAGACATAATCTGACATACGTTGCGAAGAATCTTGTTGGTCCTCTTCTAGACCCGGTATGCTGCTGCCTACTCTTGGCTCATCGTAGACGGCTGCTTCTAAAGCTTCTGCTTCTGCAATGGCGGCAGCAGCGTCTCTTTTTACTGCCAGCTTCTCCATGTTAGCTTCTAAGATAGCTTGCTGCAATTTCAGAGATGCTTCCTGCTGGGCTAGCGCTTCTTCCAGGCGTATTCTTTCCTTCTCTCTCTCTTGTTCCATGTGTACTCTTTCTTGCTCTCTCTCTTGTTCCATGTGTACTCTCTTTCTTGCTCCAAGCGTAGTCTTTCCTTCTCTCTCTCTTGCTCTAAGCATACTCTTTCCTTCTCTCTCTCTTGTTCCTGTCTCATCTTTTCTGCATCAAGGCGGGCCTTTTCTTTTTTCATCTGCAACTCTTGGTCTGCGAATGCGGCCCTGGCTTTTGCTGCTTCAGCTTTTGAACGGGCGATAGCTGCTGCATTTGCGACAGATGACTTAGATGAGCTTGGTCGTGAACGTGTTTTGTAAGAAGATGTCCCACTGTGAGACATGGCTGCAGGGAAGAAGCTGTCTTGCTGTAAAGAAACCATTCTATTGTCGATGCTGCTTGACAGAGCGCTTCTCTGTGTAGTGTGGCTGCTTGCTTCGCCTGCCGCAGGCCTGTTTCTTCATGGCTTCTGATTGTATGAATACTGCGTAGCCCCGGGCTGTACAGACTTCCGAAGTCGGCTTATTTTCCCTTCAGAGGTCAGCTTAAAAATTTCACTGTTCTGTCTCTGGGACAGCTAGCTAAACCTTCTTATCCCAATAACTGTAGATACCATATTTCTTTGATCTCATTTTTTTAGAACAAGCCAGGTGAAACTACAAAATAACAGAAATAGACCTCAATAAGTACAATATCACATACAAAACAGCATACATTGCATAAACAACGATATATAGTACATGATGAGATAATAAAAACGTACTTTTTAAGTTCTCTAAGGGGTGATGACGATAGATTGAGAAAGACATGACTTGCTTCCTACAATGTGTTGAAAAGAATGGTGGATGGTTCACTTACTGTTAAGATTCTACCCAGAATTCCCTGCTCGCTGACAACTTCCTTTATTACACATACATTAAACAAATAAACAGAGCTGCAGCAATACCAAAAAGGAACGCTAGATGGAGCCTGCACACCACATATGATTGTAGTAGAAGTAGTAGAAGTAAATTACACATTTTGCATGTAAATTTAACAACACAGGTACAAATAGCCAGTATAAAACATCAGCAAGACATCTGGTGGACAGAACAGTGAGAGAGGTAAAGAAGAACCCAAAGATCACTGTGGCTGAGCTCCAGAGATGCAGTCAGGAGATAGGAGAAAGTTGTAGAAAGTCAACCATCACTGCAGCCCTCCACCAGTCGGGGCTTTATGGCAGAGTGGCCTCTCCTCAGTGCAAGACACATGAAAGCCTGCATGGAGTTTGCTAAAAAAACACCTGAAGGACTCCAAGATGGTGAGAAATAAAATTCTCTGGTCTGATGAGACCAAGATAGAACTTTTTGGCCTTAATTCTAAGCGGTATGTGTTGAGAAAACCAGGCACAGCTCATCACCTGTACAATACAGTCCTAACAGTGAAGCATTGTGGTGGCAGCATCATGCTGTGGGGGTGTTTTTCAGCTGCAGGGACAGGACGACTGGTTGCAATCGAGGGAAAGATGAATGCGGCCAAGTACAGGGATATCCTGGACGAAAACCTTCTCCAAAGTGCTCAGGACCTCAGACTGCGTTGAAGGTTTACTTCCAACAAGACAATGACCCTAAGCACACAGCTAAAACAACAAAGGAGTGGCTTCACAACAACTCCGTGGCTGTTCTTGAATGGCCCAGCCAGAGCCCTGACTTAAACCCAATTGAGCATCTCTGGAGAGACCTAAAAATGGCTGTTCACCAACGTTTACCATCCAACCTGACAGAACTGGAGAGGATCTGCAAGGAGGAATGGCAGAGGATCCCCAAATCCAGGTGTGAAAAACTTGTTGCATCTTTCCCAAAAAGACTCATGGCTGTATTAGATCAAAAGGGTGCTTCTACTAAATACTGAGCAAAGAGGCTGAATACTTAGGACCATGTGATATTTCAGTTTTTCTTTTTAAATAAATCTGCAAAAATGTCAACAATTCTGTGTTTTTCTGTCAATATGGGGTGCTGTGTGTACATTAATGAGGAAAAAAATGAACTGAAATGCTTTTAGCAAATGGCTGCAATATAACAAACAGTGAAAAATTTAAGGGGGTCTGAATACTTTCCGTCCCCACTGTATGTTTTCAAAGAATGATGGTGGATGTGAAATATGTGTTAAAAAAGTGTCTAATCTGGAGGAATTTATTAAACTCAGTATTGGGAATTTGATGTCTGGATTTTAGTGAAGAGAATGAGGTAAAGTTGTTTTCTATGAAATTAAAGAGGGATGTCAGATTGTTGTTAGTCCACCATGAGAAGTCTCCAGCATCGTGAGTATTTAGGGAGATTTTGGATCGCCTACAAAAGAAGCATGTGGGGGTGTGTTAGATGTAAGTTTGTATTTTTTATTGTGTAGTTTCCATAATTGGTACGATTGTGAGACTAGTTGGTTAAGAATGTCTAGGGTATGGTATGAAATCTTGTTTCCCCATAATATACCTGACATAGAATATGGTAGAATTGAGTCTCTCTCAAACCTAACCCATGGGATCTTGGGGTTGAGAATATGCCATTGTGCAATTTGAGACCATCTGGCAGCTAAATAATATAACCAGAAATCTGGGAGGCCCAGTCCTCCACTCTTTTGTGATTTATATAATACTAGTCTCAATAAATGTGGGTGAGAATCTAACCATATAAAACTTGTTAATCTCAGTTTGGAATTTAGTTAGCATTACTTTATTTAGTCTAATTGGGAGTGCCCTAAATAGGTATAATATCTTTGGTAGAATTGTCATTTTAATTGCTTTGATTCTGCCTAAAAATGATATTTTGAAAGATTTCCACATTTTAAGCATCGACCTTAATTTTTGTATTAAGGGTAAGTAGTTTTTTGAGGATAGGTTATTAATGTTTGGGGTGAGAAAGATGCCCAAGTATGGAAGAGACTCCATCGACCAGGTAAAATTGAATGAGGAGCGTAAGGAGTCTTAATGAGATGGAAATGTTTATTGGCATACCGATAGATTTGGAGACATTCACCATTAGGCCTGATAATGATGCAAATGTTTTAAGAGTATGTAATAGGTTTGGTAATGCTCTATTGGGTTGTGTGAGGAATAAAATCATATTGTCTGCATATATTCTCAATTTATAAGTGTTATTGTTAGATGTATAACCTTTGATGTCTGGGTGTAGTAGTATTGCTGTGGCTAAGGGTTCAATCGCTAGAGCGAATAGTAATGGAGAAAGGGGACATCCCTGACATGTACCCCTGCCCAGAAAATGTCTGAATTACATCCTGGTAATCTTATCCTAGTGGATGGGTTGTGATAAAGAGCTTGAAAGGCGTGGGTAAATTCACCTTTGAAACCATATCTTTTCAGCACTATATCAAGGAAATTCCAGGATACACTATCAAATGCCTTATTAACCACTTAAGGACCAAGCCTATTTGTGTGTGTTGTTTACAAGTTAAAAACATTTTTTTGCTAGAAAATTACTTAGAACCCCCAAACATTATACATTTTTTTCTAACACCCTAGAGAATAAAATGGTGGTCATTGCAATACTTTCTGTCACACCGTATTTGCTCAGCGGTCTTACTAGTGGACTTTTTTTGGAAAAAATACACTTTTTTGAATTAAAAAAATAAGACAACAGTAAAGTTAGTTCATTTTTTTTAATATTGTGAAAGATAATGTTACGATGAGTAAATTGATACCCAACATGTCACGCTTCAAAATTGCGCCCGCTCGTGGAATGGCGACAAACCTTTACCCTTAAAAATCTCCATAGGCGCCATTTAAAAAATTCTACAGGTTGCATGTTTTGAAGTCTAGGGCTAGAGTTATTGCTCTCGCTCTACCGATTGTAGTGATTCCTTACATGTGTGGTTTGAACACCGTTTTCATATGCGGGTGCTACTCACGTATGCGTCTGCTTCTGCACGCGAGCTCAGCGGGACGGGGCACATTTAAAAAGAAATTTTTTTCCTTATTTATTTTACCTTTTATTTTTTATTTTTACACTGTTTTTTTTTTTTTTTAATGGTGTCACTTTTATTCCTATCACAAGGAATGTAAACATCCCTTGTAATAGAAAAAAAAAAGCATGACAGGACCCTTTTAAATATGAGATCTGAGGTCAAAAAGACCTCAGATGTCATGTTTACACTAAAATGCAATAATAAAAAAAAAAAATTGTAATTTCAAAAAAGAATTTAAAAAAATGGCCCTTTAAGATCTATGGGCGGAAGTGATGTTTTGACGTTGCTTCTGCCCTGCAATGTCATGGAAACGGATGGGGGCCATCTTCCCCTCACTCGTCTCCATGGCAAGGAAGGCACAACATCCGATCGCCTCCGCCGCTGCCGACGGCTCCGGTAAGCGGCGGAGGGCACCGCAGCACGGCGGGAGGGGGGCCCCTCTCCCGCCGCCGATAAAAGTGACCTAGTGGTGAAACTGCCACAGAGACCGCTTTTAACTGGAAGCGGACCGCCAGCCAAACAAGAGGATACCGGGGTTATGGCAGCTAGCTGCTGCCATAACAACGATATCCTCCTTGAAAGTAAGGACTAGGGATGAACTTGATGTTCGGGTGGAACATAAGTTCGACTCGAACATCAGGTGTTCGCCCGATTGCAGAACAGCGAACATTATGGCGCGTTCGCGGAAAATTTGAGCGCCCGCGGAATGCCCCATAATGATCGCAGTGCATTGCTGTATGATGATTGGCCAAAGCATGCACCTGACCTGCATGATTTGGCCAATCGCAGCTCCCCCTGCTAAGAGAGCCATAATTGGCCAAAGGCAGGGTGCCTTTGGCCAATCATGGCTCAGGGGCACTAAGTCCACGCCCCACACTATATAAGGCTGCCTACATGGCAGCTCTGTGTAGTGTTGTTGGCATAGACAGAGAGATAGTGTGATTTAGATTAAGCAGACAGGTTATTCAGTTAGTGGCAGACGCAGTGTATTCTCTCTCTAAAAGAGGGCAAGCAGGCTCTGTGTCTACAGTCAACAGTGCTGGTCGTGGACATGGTGCATCCTCTGCAGGTGGCCGTGGGGCACGCTTGTCCTTTTTTTTCTGCTGCTGGCCGTGTTATTGAGCCAGAACATGCAGAAAAGTTGGTGGAGTGGTTAACAAAGCCATCCTCATCCTCTCATCTTCTGTCACCCAGGCTCAGAGTAGTTTGCATTCCATGCAGCTGCCAAAGCGGCCTATTCCACCGGCTCCTTGTCCACAGTGAATCCTTCCATAGCCCCACCATCATGCACGGAGGAGTCCCCCAAACTATTCGACCACAATGTACATGTACATGCTGCTGGAGGATGTGCAGCGATTAGAAGGCTTTGATGTTGGTTCCCAGGTTGAGGAAGGGAGTAATGTGAGCCTAGAGAGAGGGGGTGCCCAAGAAGGACAAGAAACTGGCAGTCATATTTCCCCAGCCGCAGCATATTGCCAAGTTTGTTCCAGTGACAAGGATGGAGGGGATGATGAGGTCACTGACTCTACTTGGGTGCCTGATAGAAGAGAGGAGAAGGAGGCACAACTCCAATGAGGCAGGATGTCCTCTAGGGGGCAGCTTAAGGGCAGCCACCCTACTGGATTACACCACAGAGCTACGCAGGTGCAGGGCGCTGCTGACTCCCCGCTGATTTTGAAAAGTTCCTTGGTGTGGGCCTTTTTTGACACGTGTGCAGCAGATGGTACCGTTGCTGTTTGCAACCTATGTCTGAAGCGGATCAAGCGTGGCCAGAACAGCAGCCGCTTGGGCACCACATGCTTGACCAGACATATGACGACCTCCCATGGAGTCCGTTGGCAACAGCACTTGAAAGACCCACATCAAAGAAAAAGGCGGACTTCTCCTTGCTCCTCATCTGGGATCTCCAACCCCTCTATACCTCCAGTCCTCTCAAAAACCTGCACTGAGAGGAATGAAGGTATAGCAATAGGTGCCCCAAGTACTTGCAGCCAATCTGCTATCAGTACACCTACTTCTTATTTTAGCAGGCAAATTTCCCTACCCCAATTGCTAAACCGTAAAAAGAAATTCAGTCCCAGCCATCCACATGCTCAGCGTCTGAATGCTAGCTTGGCCAAATTGTGAAACTGCAACTGCTGCCTTTTCAGCTGGTAGACTCTGCCCCCTTTCGTGAATTTGTGGAATGTGCTGTACCTCAGTGGCAGGTTCCAAAATGCCATTTCTTTTCATGGAAGGCCATTCCGGCTCTCTACCGGCATGTGGAAGGCAATGTTTTGGCCTCGTTGGACAGGGCGGTGAGCAGTAAGGTGCATATTACCGCTGAGTTATGGTCTAGCAGGCATAGGCAGGGACGTTACCTTTCCTTCACGGCGCACTGGGTAACTCTGCTGGCAGCTGGGATGGATGCAGGACAGGGTTCAGTATTGTTGGAGCTTGTTCTGCCACCATGCCTCTAAAATGCTAGTGGTGATTCTGCCACAGCTCTCTCCTCCACCCCCTCCTTCTTCCTCTATGGCCTCTTCTGCAGATTTGTCCTCTGAACCAGCAGTGCTCCATAAGCGTTCAAGGGCCTACGCAAGCAGTCAGGCAAAAAGATGCCATGCGGTGCTTGAGTTGGTCTGCTTAGGGGACAGGAGCCACACTGGGGCAGAGGTTCTGTCAGCTCTGCAGGGGCAGGCTCAGAGGTGTTTGACACCACGCCAGCTTCAGCCAGGAATGGTTGTATGCGGCAATGGCACCAACCTTCTCTCTTCACTTGTTTGGCACACGTCCATGTTTGGCACACGTCCTGAATTTGGTGGTGCAGTGGTTCTTGAGCAGGTACCCAGGCTTACAGGATCTCCTGAGGCAGGCCAGAAAAGTCTGTGGTCATTTCCGCCAGTCATACAATGCCAGTGCTCGGCTGGCTGACATTCAAAGGGAATGCAACCTGCCCACCAACCGCCTCATTTGTGACATGCCCACCAGGTCGAACTCAACGTTGGCAATGCTGCAGAGGCTGCACTCACAGCAGAGGGCCATCAATGAGTACCTGTGTGAGTATGGCACCAGGACAGGGTCAGAGGAGCTTGTATTTTTTCCCCACGTCAGTGGCTACTGATCAAGGATGCATGCACTGTCCTGTCACCATTTGAGGAGGTCACGAGGATGGTGTGCAGCGACAATGCATGCATCAGTGATACTGTCCCTCTTGTCTTCCTGTTGGAGCACACGCTTTGTGGAATAATGGACAGGGCACTTGAGGCAAAACAGTGGGAGGAAGAGGAGAACTTCCTTACCTCTCAAGGCCCCCTTTATCCAGATAGTGTTCCTGCGGGCCCGCCAAACACACAGGAAGAAGAGGAGGAGGATTGTGTCAGCATGGACATGGAGGATAACACTCAGCAGCAGTCTTCAAGGGATAGTTTTCAGTTCCCAGAAACCCAAGGAGCTGTACATGGCTGGGAGGAGGTTGTTACAGATCATGTGATCCTTAGTGACCCAGAGGACTCAGAATCGAATGCTTCTGCAAACTTATGCTGCATGGCCTCCCTGATTCTGCAAAACCTGCGAAAGGACCCTAGGATTCGTGGTATCAAGGAGAGGGATCATTACTGGCTGGCAACCTTTCTTGATCCACGTTACAAGGGTAAGGTTGCAGAACTCATACTGCCTTCGCAGAGAGAGCAGAGGATAAAACATCTTCAGGAGGCCTTGAAGAAAGGTTTGTGCAATGCGTTTGCAGACCCTGGGAGGTTACAATTTCCTGGTGCTGGACAACGTGTTACTGAGGCTTCGTTCAGTCAGAGGAAGAGCGGTGGAGAAGGTGACCGGCTGACCGATGCCTTTAGACAATTTTTCAGTCTTCAGCACCAAAAGTCTGATCGGTTCAAGCAACCATCGCCAGCGTTTGCATTACATGGTGCAGGAATATCTAGGGGCAAGAGCAGACTTGGGGACCTTTCCAACAGACCATCCACTGGGTTACTGGGTCTTGAGGATGGACCACTGGGCAGAACCGGCTCAATATGCAATTGAGCTACTGGCCTGTCCTGCATCCAGCGTTCTTTCTGAACACACATTCAGTGCTGCTGGAGGGTTTGTAACGGATCATAGAGTGCGCCTGTCCACAGACTCTGTTGATAGGCTCCCATTCATAAAAATGAATCGGTCTTGGATCAGCAGCAGCTATCAAGCACCTGACGCTGATGTAACTGATTGATTTTTCTATGAATGTGGGATCCCTTGAAGGCTGCCTATGCTGAGTGACTATCCTATTCCTCCTCAATCTTGATGATGCTAGCTTCCAACAATATTTTTGGTTTAGGGCATCACCACCACTGGTGGCCCAATTTTTCTGACCCTGTTTAACAGGGGCATGTAATTACAATTTTTGATCAAATATTTCACAGCAGGGCCCGTTCCTGCGCCCAACAAGAGTATCTGTGAGGGGTTACAGTGTTGTGGCACCACCGCCCAAGGCCAAATTTTTCTGCCCCTGTTTAACAGGGGCATGTAATTACAATTTTTGAAATAATATTTAACAGCAGGGCCTGTTCCTGCGACCAACAATAGTAACTATGAGGGGTTACAGTGTTCTGGCACCACCAACACCTAATGCCCAATTTTCTGCAGAGTATATAGGGCAGGCCGTATAGTATATATACTTCTGTTCAGAGTATATAGTTCCTGGGGGCCCCCCCATGCCATTTTTCTTTTTAATTTGGGTGCGGGGTTCCCCTTAATATCAATACCAGACTCAGAGAGCCTGGTAATGGGCTGGGGGGGGGACCCATGCTGTTTTTCTCAATGATTTTCATCTATATTGCCGGGACCTGACAATACATTACAGCCGCAAGCAGTGTTAAATTACTTTTTTTCCCTTTAGAAATGTCATTTTGCTGTGGTATTGTTCTAAACACGGGAAAACTGCGCCCCTTTACAGGCATACTATAGACACCCCCCAGGCACGATATTTAAAGGAATATTTCATTTTTATTGTTTCACTTTAAGCATTATTAAAAATCCCTGCCCTTGAAAAAACTGCCGTTTAAAATTTTTTTTTGCATTGATGTCCCCGGGGCAGGACCCGGGTCCCCAAACACTTTTGGTGGTAATAACTTGCATATAAGCCTTTAAAATTAGCACTTTTGATTTTTCACGTTGGTGTCCCATAGTCTTTAACGGTGTTCGCATGTTCGAACAAACTATGTGCATGTTCGCATGTTCTGCTGCGAACCGAACCGGGGAGTGTTCGGCTCATCCCTAGTAAGGACGTATATCTGTGTGCGGCGATCCGGAAGTGGTTAATATCGAGGCTTAGTAATAGGACTGATCAGGAGTTGATATTTGCGTCTTGAATTATGTTTGTTACTAATCTAATATTGTCAGTAATTTGTCTGCCTGGTATAAAACCTGATTGATAAGGGGAAATCAGGGAGGGAATTATTGATGCTAATCCTTTGGCTAATAGTCTGCTAAATATCTTTATTCAGAAATGTATACTACAGTGGCACTCTTGAAGAGACAGGGATTCTTTGAGTTTGTGTTAGGGTAATAGAGACAGTTTAAAACTTTTCAAAATAAGGTTTAATAATGAAAATGTAAAAAGTAAACTATTTACAAAAAAAGGGTGTTACAGGTAAACAAAGGGATAATAAAGCAACAGAGAAATAAAAAGGAGTTGAAAATGAAGAATATTTGCAAATCCCGGTAAATAAGCAAAAATGGTACATTGGCTCTCACAAGTGCTATTAGGTGTTCCTTGGTTTGATGTTAAAAGGAGAACTGTCCCAATGTGGTTGCAGTCCACTTGTCTTCACATCAAGGGGGTTTTGCCAGAGACCATCTGACCAATCATCCAGTCTATGGGGTAGTTGCTGGGATGTCACCACTTTTATGACCAAGTCCCAGATACAGTTTTCTAATGCCGCGTACACACGGTCGGACTTTTCGTCTACAAAAGTCCGACGGACGCCAACGCACTAAAGCTGGCTGACAATTCGATCGTGTGTGGGCTTCCCCGGACTTTCAGCGGACTTTCAGCAGACCTTTCCAGCCTCAAATCTGACGGACTTTAGATTTGAAACATGCTTCAAATCTTTACGTCGTAACTACGCCGGACCCAGAAATCCGCTCGTCTGTGTGCTAGTCCGACGGACAAAAACCCACGCTAGGGCAGCTATTGGCTACTGGCTATCAACTTCCTTATTTTAGTCTGGTGTACGTCATCACGTACAAATCCGTCGGACTTTTGTGTGATCGTATGTAGGCAAGTCCGTTCGTAAGAAAGTCTGCCGCAAGTCCACCAAAAGTCCGACAAAAGTCCGTCGAAAGTCTGTCGGACAGGCTGTCGGACTTTTGTAGACGAAAAGTCCGACCGTGTGTACGCCCCATAACAGTATTAATATCTCTGAATATCTGCAGAGTATAGTCGGCTACCCTGCATATTATTGGCAATTATGAAATTAGCTTTAAAATGCATTAATCTATGACAGGTTTTGGATTTCTATTTCTCATAGGAGGGCCGTGAAGGCTTAATCCACTCTGGTGCCACCTAGCATGGGGGTTTTTGGGTTCAAAATGCTACCCAATAACTGATGAAGTACTTGTGACTTAAGCAAAATGTCTGCCACACACACAGCTATTCATGTGCCCAGTACGCACGATCATTACACCTCCCCCTCAGGTGGTTTAGTGGGAGGGAAATGCAATTTCCCTTCTGATGCAAAACAGACTCCTGCTGGCTTGGGTTTTTCGAGACAACCCATCAGCATTGCCATGAATGCTGCCCTTCTTATGCTGGATTGTGAAATCATATTGCTAAAAAATTGTACTCCACCGAAGTAGTTTGGCATTCCCCAGCAACTCCATTTAACCAGCTCAGTGGGTTGTGATCAGTAATCACAGTGAAGTGTCGTCCTTAACCCCTTCCCGCCGACCGTACGCAGATATGCGTACTCGGCTTTCCGGGGTTATACCGGGATGATGCCCGCAGCTGCAGGCATCATCCCGGTACCGTTGTTTACAGCGGGCGATCGGCTACCCGTGTATAACAACCGATGCGGCTAAAAGCCGCTCGGCTGTTATACCGGAGGAGCGGGAGGGGACATCCCCCCCTCCCGCCGCCTCCCACCGCTGTTACCGGCCTCCCGTGCGATCGGGAGGCCCGGTGTCCGTTCGGCTGCCTTCGGCGGCTGGGGGCGGGCTGGAACGAAGCTGCGAGCAGCTTCGTTCCAGCCTTCTTGTTGTAAACGCGGAAGCGACGTCATGACGTCACTTCCCGTTTACTCGGCTGCCAATGGCGCCGAATTTAAAAAGGTACACATTATTCAGAATCGCCGTTTTCGGGGATCTGAATACTTTGAAGTGTAAAGGAGTACCTGTCACCACATATTACTGTCACAAGGGATGTTTACATTGCTTGTGACAGCAATAAAAGTAAAAAAAAAAAAAAAATTTTAAACACAATTTATAAAGTACAAAAATAAATAAAATTAAAAAAAAAAAAAAAAAATGTTTAAAGTGCCACTGTCCCCGCGAGCTCGCGCAGCGAACAAAACGCATACGGAAGTCGCGCCCGCATATGTAAATGGTGTTCAAACCACACATGTGAGGTATCGCCGCGATCATCAGAGCGAGAGCAATAATTCTAGCCCTAGACCTCCTCTGTAGCTCAAACCTGGTAACCGTAAAAAATTTTTAAAGCGTCGCCTATGGAAATTCAAAGGTACCGTAGTTCGTCGCCATTCCACGAGTGCGTGCAATTATAAAGGGTGACATGTTTGGTATCTATTTACTCGGCGTAACATCATCTTTCACATTATACAAAAAAATTGGGGTAACTTTACTGTTTGGATTTTTTAAAATTCATGAAAGTGTCACTTTTCCAAAAATTTGCGTTTAAAACACCGCTGCACAAATACCGTGTGATAAAAAATATTGCAACAATCGCCATTTTATTCTCTAGATTCTCTGCTAAAAAAATATATATAATGTTTGGGGGTTCTAAGTAATTTTCTAGCAAAAAATACGGATTGTAACTTGTAAACACCAAATTTCAAAAATAGGCTTAGTCATGAAAGGGATAAAAGGTAAATTAGCAACTTCTGGACATCCCACTAGATTGTAAGACACTCCTTTTCGATTGTGGCATATGCTACCCCCCTGGGAAGCAGCTTCTGACTCAGGTAGAGGTTGGGATGCTCCTCTTCTGCCTCATTCCCCTGGCTCAAGACTGCAACCAATCCATAGACAAAGGCTTCAATCTGCACTAGGAAACGGTGGGTGAAGTCTGGAGCCTATAGCACAGGCGTTATATAGCGGGCAGCTGCCAGTCTACCTAACAACTCATCAATTCGAGGCAGGGGGTAGGCATCTGCAGTGGTGCTGGCATTCAGCTTCCCGTAGTCCACACAAAACCTGGTCTTTTGATTCTTTTTGGGGACCAGGACACTGGGGACACCCAGGCACTGTGGGACTTCTGAATCTCCCAACCTGACCAAATAGGTGATGCAATTCAGATGCTGGGTGATGGCGTACGGGCCTTCCCATGCTGCTTGGAGTTTGTTCTGCTGCAGGGGAAGCAGAACATGCACTTGGCATTAGGGTCATAACCAACGTTTCTGCCTGGTCTGGGCCTGTGCCATGTTTTCCTGAACAATTCCCACCAGCATCTCCATTTTGTCACTGAATTTTAGGACATAATCCACCACAGAGACCTCTGGGTCTGCAATTTTTCCCTCCAAGGTCTCACAGATTAGGTACAAGGGCCCTCTTACCCTCCAACTGTGCAGACGTTGAAATGGCAAAAAGCCTGTGGATTCCTGGGGCACCTCTCTGTGAGCAAACAGCAGATGAGGCAGATATAGTTCCCAGTCCTTTCCCTCGGATTCCACAAAAGGTGCGTAACATTTGTTTCAAGGTGCCATTGAAATGTTCACACAAGCCGTTTATTGATAAGGACTGACCATGATATGCGTCATCTGTATCATGCGTCATGAACTTGTATCAAGTCGGACACAAACTGGGGGCCTTGATCGCTAATGACCTCAGCTGGAAAGCCCATGTTTGTTAAGATTCCCAGCAGAGCATCAGCAACCTTGTCTACCTAGAGGGACAAGAGAGTCACAGCCTCTGGTTTACACATGGCATAGTGTAAGGTCACCTGAGTCTAGGTGACAGATGCACCCTGTTGGGGTCTGCAGTGCACGGCAAGGTAGTGGACCCTACGGCTCACTGTTGCGGATGGAGCTCTAGGTGATACAGGAGAGCAGGTACTCTGTAGCATCAGCACGGATGACACTGGAAGCTAGAGCTTGAGATTTCCCAGGGCGTGGAATCTAAGAGCCAGCGGGTGTTCACATGAGGTCCCTAGTGGTGGGGGTGGATTTAGCTGCAGTCTGGCTCCAGATCGCGACCCCTAGGGCTTCCCAGCTCACACTCACGGTAGAGTACAGGGTGGTAGAGAGGAAGCAGCAGACTGCGACAATAAAAGATGGTCAGGAGATAGCCAAAGGTCGGGGCAACAAGCAGGTAAGGATATTCAAGAACAAGCCAAGATCGGTAATTGGAATCAGACATAGAACACACAGTAAGTAGCACACGGAAGCCAGATACACAATATTGATGAGCAGGGCTGGCTTGCAGTGCACAGGTTTATACAGAGTTCCCTGATAGGGGCTGGGGTGGAGCCATGCAGCCAGGTGAGAGTGGCTGGCCTCTTAAGCTGAACATATGGAGAGGTAAGCTGACAGACAAATATTACTACATAACCATGACTTACGAGGCCTCCCCCTCCCTCACCTGGGCCCAGGCTTAGAGGGAAAACTTCAGATGAAATCTTCTTAACAGACGAGGCGCAAAGACCTCAGTTGCAGTGATCCAAGATCTCTCCTCAGGACCAAACCCCTTTCATTGTACGAGGTACTGAAGAATGCCTCTGGAAGTCGGGAATCCAGAATTTGACTAACCTCGTACTCCCGATTATCCTCAGAGACCGGGGCCATGGTAGTTAGAGGACGAGAGAACTTATTGAGGACTAAAGGCTTCAGAAGGGCAACATGGACTGAGTTAGAAATTTTGAGGCTTTTAGGAATTTGGAGTTTATAACCTCTAAACTGAATCCGGTTTGTTTCAGTGTACAGACCAATGAGTCTTGGGACAAACTTTAGAGAAGGAATTTGGAGCTTGATGTTCCTAGTGGAGAATCAAGCTTTGTCCCCTGGCTGAAGAGAAGGCGGTCGGCAAAGCCTTTGAATTTGACGGCAGCTGTCCGGGGGGAATCATGAACGTCACCCCAAATAGAATTGAAAGACTCCTGAGCCATAGCCAAAGCTGGAATATCTGGAGAACAGGTCATGGGAAGAGGTTGCTGAGGGTGTTTTCCATAAACTGTGAAAAAGGGTGTCTTCTGGTATTTACATGATTGTTGTGAGAGAATTGTGAGAGAATTATGCCCATGGGAGTAGAGAGGACCAATCGTCATGATGAGCAGAGACTAAGGTGTGAAACTAGACCTCTAACTCCTGATTAACCCTCTCAGTCTGTCCATTGGATTGAGGGTGGTAAGAAGAGGAAAAATCCAAGACAATATTGAGGGATTTACAAAAAGCTCTCCAAAAACAAGACATAGATTGAACGCCCCTGCCGGAAACAATATGAGAAGGAACCCCATGGAGGCGGAAAATTTCTCAAACAGAAATGGGAACCAAGGCAGGAGCAGAAGGAAGACCAGGAAGAGGAACAAAATGAGCCATCTTGGAGAACCGTATTATTCTCTGACAGTGGAAGATCAGTGATAAAATGCATGGCAATATGAGACCAGGGCTCCTTAGGAATGGGCAAGGGCACGAGAAGACCAGCAGGGGCTTGTGTGAAGGATTTAGACTTAGCACAGACATGAGAAGCCTTAACGTAGTCTTTGACATCCGAGCAGAGATTAGGCCACCAGTAGTGACGACTGATGAGCAGGAAGGATCGGATGAACCCAGCATGACCTGCCACCTTGGAATCATGTCCCTAACAAAGGATCTTAGCTCGTAGCTCAGTGGGGACGAAGGTCTTGCCAGGAGGAATGTTTGACTCTAGGGTGGTAGAATGGGCAACAATGCATGAGGTCGGAATGATCGGCTCAGGTTCAGGGGTGGACTCCTCATCCAAAGTGTCAAATGACCTAGAGAGTGGATCAGCCCGACCCTTTGTACGTAATCGTGAAATTAAAACGGGACAAGAAAAGACTCCACCTGGCCTGTCTGGGATTCAGATGTTTAGCATTCTGTAGGCACTGTAGATTCTTGTGATAAGTAAAAATCATTATGGATTGAGGGGGACCCTCCAAGAAATGACACCACTCCTCTAACGCTAATTTTATTGCAAGAAGTTCCCAATCACCGATAGCAAAATTTCTCTCTGCCTGAAAAAATTTTTGGGAGGAGAACGCACATGGTTGACGTCTTCTCAAAGGATTGAAGAAGCACAGCTCCCACCCCCATTGAAGAAGCGTCTACTTCAATAAAAAATGGGTCCCAAGGATTAGGTCTCCTCAAGAGAGGTCCAGAAACAAAGGCCTGTTTCAGGTCGTGAAATGCAGAGACAGCTTCAGGAGGCCAGTCCTCGACATTCGCACCCTTCTTGTTCAAATCGATAATAGGCGCAGCAATGGAAGAGTGATTCCTTATAAACTGCCTATAATAATTTGTGAAGCCAAGAAAGCGCTGTGTGGCCTTGAGGCTAGCAGGAAGAGGCCAGTTGGTGATGGCCAAGACCTTTCCAGGATCCATACGAAAACCCAAGCTTGAGACAAAGCATCCCAGAAACAGGACCTCAGAACATTTCTTTAGCTTGGCATACAGATTATTCTCTCTAAGGCGCTGAAGTATAGTGTGGACATGGTTTCTGTGGACAAGCAGATTTTCCAAAAAGATAAGAATGTCATCCAGATAGACAACAAACTGGTACAGCAGATCCCTGAATATTTCATTGACAAAGTTTTGGAACACAGCTGGGGCATTACACAAACCAAAAGGCATAACCAGGTATTCGTAATGCCCATCTCCAGTATTAACCTTTCATGACTAAGCCTATTTTTGAAATTTGGTGTTTACAAGTTAAAATCCATATTTTTTGCTAGAAAATTACTTAGAACCCCCAAACATTATATATATTTTTTTAGCAGAGAATCTAGAGAATAAAATGACGATTGTTGCAATATTTTTTATCACACGGTATTTGTGCAGCGGTGTTTTAAACGCAAATTTTTGGAAAAGTGACACTTTCATGAATTTTAAAAAATCCAAACAGTAAAGTTACCCCAATTTTTTTGTATAATGTGAAAGATGATGTTACGCCGAGTAAATAGATACCAAACATGTCACCCTTTATAATTGCACGCACTCGTGGAATGGTGACGAACTACGGTACCTTTGAATTTCCATAGGCAACGCTTTAAAAAATTTTTACGGTTACCAGGTTTGAGCTACAGAGGAGGTCTAGGGCTAGAATTATTGCTCTCGCTCTGACGATCGCGGCGATTTCTCACATGTGTGGTTTGAACACCGTTTACATATGCGGGCGCGACTTCCGTATGCGTTTTCTTCGCTGCGCGAGCTCGCGGGGACAGGGGCACTTTAAAAAAAATTTTTTTTTTTTTTTTATTTATTTTATTTATTTTTGTACTTTATAAATTGTGTTTAAAATTTTTTTTTTTTTTTTTTTACTTTTATTGCTGTCACAAGCAATGTAAACATCCCTTGTGACAGTAATATGTGGTGACAGGTACTCTTTATGGAGGGATGGGGGGTCTAAAAGACCCCCCATCCCTCCTTTACACTTCAAAGTATTCAGATCGCCAAAAACGGCGATTCTGAATACTGTGTACTTTTTTAAATTCGGCGCCATTGGCAGCCGAGTAAACGGGAAGTGACGTTATGACGTCGCTTACGCGTTTACAGCAAGGAGGCTGGAACGAAGCCGCTCGCAGCTTCGTTCCAGTCCGCCCCCAGCCGCCGAAGGCAGCGGAACGGACACCGGGCCTCCCGATCGCACGGGAGGCCCGGTAACAGCGGCGGGAGGCGGCGGGAGGGGGGGGGTGTCCCCTCCCGCTCCTCCGGTATAACAACCGAGCGGCTTTTAGCCGCATCGGTTGTTATACTCGGGTAGCCGATCGCCCGCTGAAAACAACGGTACCGGGATGATGCCTGCAGCTGCGGGCATCATCCCGGTATAACCCCGGAAAGCCGAGTACGCATATATGCGTTCGGTCGGCGGGAAGGGGTTAAACACGGTTTTCCATTCGTCGCCTTCTTGTATCCGAATCAGATTGTATGCACCTCTGAGATCCAACTTGGTGAAAATCGAGGCGCCCTTCAACCTGTCAAATAGCTCAGATATTAAGGATAAGGGGTATCGATTTTTGATAGTCACCGCATTTAAACCTCGAGAGTTGATGCAGGGTCTCAAGGTACCATCCTTTTTGGCAACGAAAAAGAACCCTGCACCTGCAGGCGATGAGGATTTCTGGATGAAACCTCTTTCTAGATTCTCTGCGACATACTCTGACATGGCCTGGGTCTCTGGGATGGACAGAGGGTAGGTACGACCCCTGGACAGAGTTGCTCCAAGGACAAGGTCAAAAGCACAGTCAAAAAACCTGTGGAGAGGAAGCACCTCAGCTGAATTATTACAGAACACATCCCGGTAATCGCTGTATGAAGATCAGAAGATACAGATGTGGTATCAACCGGAAGTCTCTCCTTGCGGCCACCTTGAGAAGGCAGGACAAGAAACATGAGGGACCCCAAGCCAGGATCTGCCCAGGGACCCAGTCCACATGTAGAGAGTGGAGCTGTAGCCAAGGAAGACCCAATACAATAGGGGTAGGGGCTTTGGGTAGAATGAGAAAGGATATCCACTCCTGGTGGAGTATCCTTACAGACAGGTAGAGTTTGGAAGCGGATAGGGCCTCCTGGGAGAACAGTGCCATCAATTGCTGAGACTACCAGTGGTGTAGTGAGGGACGAAAGGGTAAGCTTCATGGAAGAAGTTCTCCAAACCATAAAATTGCTAGTAGCCCCAGAATCCAGATATGCAAAGATCGGTTTAGGAGAAGCACCTACATGAGGGAACATGGGAAGAAGACGAGAAGGTGATGTTTCTGGGTCCAATACTCCACTTTCCAGATGTATCAGACCCGAGCGTTTCCGAAGAGAGCAGGAGTCATGAAAATGACCATTGCCCCCACAATAGAGACACAAGCCCAGAATTCTGGGGTTAGCCTGGTCCGGCCCAGTTGCATAGGTTTCTCAGCAGGCAGAAGATGCTCCAGGGAACGAAGGGGGGGGGCTCAGACTGGCTAGGGCCCAGGGAGTGCTGGCGTCTTTTTTCTAGGGACCTCTCCTGAAAACGAATGTCGATCTGGTTGCAAGAAAATTACTTTGTCCAGACCGGTGGGGATGGCTCTTCCCACTAATTCGTCTTTCACTCAGTCAGAGAGGCCATGTAAAAAGGTTGCAGCAAGGGGCCTCATTGTTCCAGCTCAACTCAGTTGTGAGGATACGAAACTAAAAAGCATATTGTCCCACTGAAGAAGATTCTTGGCGAAGACGTAAAAGGGCACTGGCCACTGAAGAAACCCGAGCCTGCTCCTTGAAGATGTTTCGAAAGAGCTTCAAGAAGTCGGACAGGCTGGAAACCATGGGATCATTTTTCCCCCACAGGGGGGCAGCCCAGGCTAAAGCTTCACTGGAGAGGAGGGAAATAATATAGGCTACCTTTGCCCGATCAGACAGGAAGTTTTGGGGCTGGAGCTCAAAATGAATGGTGCATTGGCTGAGGAACCCACTGCAGGCCTTGAAGTCCCCAAAGAAATGGGACAGAGCTGGCAGTTGTAGTAAATGTGTGGCTGCGACTGGAATAGGTGCAGCCACTGATTGTACTTGAGGTTGCTGACTCGGGGTTCCCAAGGAGGCCTGAAGCTGCTCAAAGCGGGAAGCCAGATCCGGGAGAAATCGCATCACCTGAGTCTGCTTTGATACCTGGGTCTCAAGTCTGCAGACTATGCCCTGCAATGCATCATATGCGGGTATCGGCACGTCAGCCAGGTCCATGGCTGATCAAACTGTCAGGTCACCTGAGTGCAGGTGACAGATGCACCCCGTTGGGGTCTGGAGTGCACCGCAAGGTAGTGGACCCTACGGCTGATTGCTGCGGATGGAGCTCTAGGTGATACAGGAGAGCAGGTACTCTGTAGTACCAACACGGACAACACTGGGAGCTAGAGCATGAGATATTCCAGGGCGCGGAATCTAAAAGCCAGCGGGTGTTCACCAGTGGCCCCTAGTGGTGGGGATGGATTTAGCTGCAGTCCGGCTCCAGGTCGCGACCCCTAGGGCCTCCCAGCTCATGCTCACGGTAGACTACAGGGAGGTAGAGAGGAAGCAGCAGACTACGACAACAAAGGATAGTCAGGAGATAGCCAAAGGTCGGGGCAACAAGCAGGTAAGGATAGTCAGGGGATAGCCAAATGTCGGAGCAGCAAGCAGGTATTATAGTCAAGAACAAGCCAAGATTGGTAACTGGAATCAGAGGTAGAACACGCAGCAAGTAGCACACGGAAGCCAGATACACAATATTGATCAGCAGGGCTGGCTTGCAGTGCACAGGTTTATATACTGTAGAAGAAAACAGTATGTATATATAAATTAAATTTTAGAACCCTATACATTGAACTCATTTTGCAATTATTATGCCCTCTGATATATGTGCACCCTTGCAGACATTTTCTAGACATGATTTTCAAGGGGCCAAGTGGAGACCGCAGTGAGAAATACTCCTATCCAGACCGTGCTGATCCTCCGGATGTTCCACTGTTGTGGCTTTTGTTTGTTCCGCCTCCTCAGCTCCCGAGCTGGATGCACTACACGACAGCCATCTTGATATCCAGCGTTTGGTGATTTATCTCAGCCATTCAGTAAGTATGAGGTCTCTGTTTCAGACCTCTCTTGCCAATCATTCCACCTGCCCCCATTTATCAACAATATACATCTATTGATCTTATCACTTGCAGATACGACATTCATGCATCTGCCCCTGAAGAAGCGAGCAGGGTCTCGCGAAATGCATAGGGCTTTATTGATGCTTGTTTTATGCCGGTACATGCTGGGTATTATTGATGTCTGCATTATGTCTACATACTTTCCTGTCCATATGTATGTACATTTTATTTTCTTATTGTGTATGTGTATTTACTGACCTAGCAACTTTCAATTTTTATTGTTGCTCATTGATGTATAACACTTGTAATAAATCTTTGTATATTTACTTTCATCTGTGTTGGGTGCATTGGCTATTATGCTGGGTAACTCACAATCACTGTTGTTGCCACTCTGTTACATTACATTTTGAAACTAATAAATTGATTCTGTCTCAGTGTTTGCTGTGAACATTGGCTAAACCTCTCTCACCTCATCTAAAGTCCCAGGGCTATTTCTCTTGTTTTTTTGTGCACTATTAGGGATGGAGGTGTCAAAAGGTCACACCAGACCTTAATCTCCTTTTTTTTCAGGTTTATATAGAGTTCCCTGATAGGGGCTGGGGTGGAGCCATGCTTTGAGGAGAGATTACTTAAGCAGCCAGGTGAGAGTGGCTGGCCTCTTAAGCTGAACACATGGAGAGGTAAGCTGACAGACAAACATTACTGCATAACCATGACACATAGTCAACAACTGTCAGGATATAATGTTTGCCTAAACTGCTAGGAATGGCTAGAGGCTCAACAATATCCACTGCCACCCTCTTAAAAGGTCCGTCAATCACAGGCAAAGGTTGTAGTGAAGCCCAGTGTACATCTCCTTCCTTGTCAACACGCTCGCAGGTACAGTTGTGCTCAAAAGTTTGCATACCCTGGCAGAAATTGTGAAATATTGACATTAATATTGAAAATATGACTGATCATGCCAAAAAACTGTCTTTTATTTAAGGATAGCAATCACATGAAGCCATTTATTATCACAGCGTTTTTTGGTTCCTTTTCAAATCATAATGATAACAGAAATCACCTAAATGGCCCTAATAAAAAAGTTTACATACCCTGGAATGTTTGGCCTTGGTACAGACACAGAAGGTGGCACACACAGGTTAAAATGGAAATTAAAAGGTTAATTTCCCACATTTGTGGCTTTTTAAATCACAGTTAGTGTCTGTGTATAAATAAATTAGTTTGTTAGCTCTCACATGGATGGACTAAGCGGGCTAGGCACTGAGCCATGAGGAGATAGAAAAGAACAGTCAAAAGACCTGCGTAACAAGGTAATGAAAATTTACAAAGATGGAAAAGGATATAAAAAGATATCCAAAGCCTTGAATATGCCAGTCAGTACTGTTCAATCACTTAAGAAGTGGAAACCTCAGGAGAAATACAGGGTGCTCTGGAAAAAAGATGGTGTGGTTGTTTTTTAAGAGCACAATACGATGATACTTGAACAAAAAGGAGCTGCATGGTTAAGTTGCCAGAAAGAAGCCTTTACTGTACAAGTTCCACAAAAAAGCCTGGTTACAATATGCTCAACAACACATTGACATGCCTCATTGGCTTTTTGTGGCATTGGCACAGTAAAGGCTTCCTTCTGGCATTTCAACCATGCAGCCCTTTTTTGTTCAAGTATCGTTGAATTGTGCTCCATAAAAACAACCACACCGTCTTTTTGGAGAGCAGCCTGTATTTCTCCTGCGGTTACCTGTGGGTTTTTCTTTGTATCCTGAGCAATTCTTCTGCCAGTTGGAGCTGCAATCTTTCTTGGTTTACCTGACCTTGGCTTGGTATCAAAAGAGCCCCTAATTTTCCACTTCTTAATAAGTGATTAAATAGTACTGACTGGCATATTCAAGACTTTGGATATGGATAGTTCCCCCCTAACTCAGGTGAGGGTAAGAAACATCTCTGGGATGATGTATTTTTCTTCCATCGCCTCTGGTCTGGCTAATGTGATTCCAGTGTCGCTGAATCCAGTTACGGTCTGGTTGCCTATGACGACTAGCTGCAAGTTGGCGTTGGTTCCCTGGGATTTCCCACAGATGAACAGCATGGAGAAGTTTGGCACTGGATTAATATTCTGGATATCATGGTCAAGGGTCAGGTTCAGAAACCGGTAGCTATAGCAGTAGAGAGGTTCCCAGCGACCAGCTGGATAAGTATAGAAGCATGTCACCTTGGTTAATGACACAGGCTCACCTAAGGTGTGGAGTCTAAGCACTAGCCGGTGCCCACCAGAGCTCCTGATAGTGGAGATGGGTTTTGCTGGGTGTTAGAACTAAGTCGTGGTCCTCAGGATCGCCCCACCAGAAGGGGAGCAAACCGGGGTCCAGTAGCAGATATGGCAGGTAGTGGTCAAACAAAATTGTAGTCTGTAATGAGCCAAAAGGTCAGTAACAAGTGCTTGCAGGTTGGGTTCAAGCAGAAGTGTAGTTGAGGAACAGGCCAAAGGTTGGTAACAAGTGGTAGTGAAGATATGAATGGCAGAAGGAGTGACGAGAGTGAGAGCACAATTGGCCAGAGAGAGAACAATATTCTGGCAAATAGGAAGTGCAAAGGCATGGATAAAATAGAAAGTTCATGGGTGGAGCAAAGGGTTCAAGGTTCAAGAGAAACAAGTTGGACCTTCTGGCTTCTAGGTTTAACAATAAACTAATCAGGGTTGTCTCCAGATCCAGGAATACAGTGGTGGGACCACCAGGGTTGCAAAGGTCGCACTTGTGACAGGGCCCTGGCGTTCTGCCACCGTGGGGAGGTCCCAAGACGGCAGGAAGGGGGCCCTCTGCAGGACATGTAAAAGGGTCCTGCTGCAGGATCAGCTTCGTTAACACTGCTGTGACCCCAAAATTGTGCGACATGCTTGTGTCTTTTGTGATTTGACATTGCAGTCTATGGCACTGGAGAAGGGTAACTATTTAGTGCAAAGCGTCATAGATAAGAAGTAACTGGCGGAAAATGGTAATAAAAGATGCAGGGTGAGCTTTTTATGGGGAAGTTCTAATGAACAAAAAAGTTAGTGTCTCCCAGTTGGGGAATACATATCTCATGTTTCTGTATAATAATCAGCTCAGCTGCATATTTCACTGTTCTTCATCCCCGCACTCTATGCCTCCAAGGTGTATTCAAACTGCCAAACTGCCTTTCCTTTAGTCTCAGCAATACCCCCAATATCAAAAAGGGGTAATCTTTCATAGGGAACGGTACCATCATCCACAATAGGTAAATAATATGGGCGGCACAGTGGTGTAGTGGATAGCACTTTCACCTAGCAGTAAGAAGGGTTGCTGGTTCGAATTACAAACACTGCCTGCCTGGAGTTTGTATGTTCTCCCTGTGCCTGCGTGGGTTTACTCCGAGTACTCCGGTTTCCTCCCACACTCCAAAGACATGCTGGTAGGTTAATTGGATCCTGTCTAAATTGTCCCTAGTATGTATGAATGTGAGTTAGGGACCTTAGAGTGTAAGCTCCTTGAGGGTAGGGACTGATGTGAATGTACAATGTATATGTAAAGCGCTGCGTAAATTGACAGCGCTATATAAGTACCTGAAATAAATAAATAATAAGGAGCCTAGGGCTACCCCAAAAGTTGCCCCTGGCCAAATGGAGAATTGGACTCTCGGTACCCAAGGATTTGACAATAGTTCAAATAAAAATTACCATTATATTGGTTAAAATTTTTGATTAAAAAAAAAAAAGGAAAGAACGTACAAGTTCAAACATTATAAAAAACATTATTGATTTCATGGGGTCAATAATCCCCAATGAGTACTAGGGATACTAATTGTGGCAGATCTTGACATGGTCCTCTACATGTTTCACGGTATATACTGCTTCCTCGGGAGGAATCAATGTTATCTACAGGATAATGAACCATAGTAATAATAATCTTATATCCAATCAGCTGTAACAATTACAATATAATTTTTTTTTTGAGGAAAACATACATTAGGGGAATGGCTGGTAGATTAAGGATTTTTTAGAACCATACATTGGTTACCCAAATAACTCAGTGGGTGATAGCAGCAGCACGGAAGAGGCACCCAAAGGTAATTCATCCCCCACGGCGGACACTAATAAGCGCTCAAATCTAAAAAGTCTGAAAAAATGTATATAATAAAACATTTTATTCCATTGTACAGAAAAAGGAGGAAAATATTTAAATATATAAACCAACCTGCTTAGAACAGGGGTTTCAAACTGGCCGCCCTCTAGTTGTTGCGAAACTATAAGCCCCATCATGCCTCTACCTGTGGTAGTCATGCTTGTAACTGTCAGCCTTGCAATGCTTCATGGGACTTGTAGTTTGGCAACAGTTGGAAGGCCACCAGTTTGAGACCCCTGGCTTAGGCATCCAATATAGCAACCCAGGGATAAAAGAACAGGGGCTAGATTCACAGTCACCTCGCTGATACCAGTATATTGCTTCCAGTTAGGGGTTATGCTGTGAATATTCCCTTGATTAGGGGGTATCTCAGCAAGAACAGAGCCCCTGAAAAACACATACAGTATATGTATATAAAAGGTGCATGTACACACATGCATGTATATCAAAATAACATATTGTGATCTGCGGGCTTAACAGTCATCTGATGACAACCGTACTGCTAGTTATGAGCCTGCATCCCCTTTTGTTCATTTCCCCCCTTCTCTCTTTTTTTTCCCTCCCCTTTCCTCCCCCCTTCTCCTACCCCCCTCCTCCCTTCCTTTTTCCCCCTCCCTTTTGCCCCCCCTCCCCTTCACCCACCGCATCCCCTCCTTCACGATTCTTCCCCCTTCTCCTTACCCCCCCTCTCCTTTTTCTCCCTTTCTCTCAATTTTCTTAGGTTTTTTTAGTACAATGGAATATTTGCTTATTAAATACATTTTTTCAGACTTTTTAGATTTGAGCGCTTATTAGTGTCCCCTGTGTACGCCGTGCTGGGGATTACCTTCGGGTGCCTCTGCCGTGCAACTACTATCACCCACTGGGTTATTTGGATAAGCAATGTATGCTTCTAAAAAAATCCCCAATCTACCAGCATAATTATGTTTTCCTCAAATAAAAAAAATTTAATTGTTATAGCTGATTGGATATAAGATTATTATTACTATGATTTATTATCTTGTAGATAATATTGATTGACTCCTTCTGAGGAAGCAGTATATACCGTGAAACATGTAGAGGACCGTGTCAAGATCTGCCACAATTGGTATCCCCAGTACTCATTGGGGATTATTGACCCTATGAAATCAATGTTGCACAACTGTAACTATTGTTTTTATAATGTTTGAACTTTTATGTTCTTTCCTTTTTTTTTAATCAAAAATGTTTACCAATCAATGTTATTTTTTTATTTGAACTACTGTCAAATTATTGGGTGCCGAGATAGTCCATTTCTCCATTTGGCCAGGGGCAACTTTTGGGGTAGCCCTAGGCTCCTTTTTCCATTAATATCCCCAATATAATTTGTATAGTCGCATGCTGAAGCCACTGTCTCTGGAGCTCTGGGAAGGTGGGAGGCGTGGCCCTAGTGATGTATTAGCGTGCTGATGTTAACAGTTTTTGCTTAACAGCATAATCAAGCTTTGTCAAGATGAAGGCAGTGGATGCTCCAGTGACACCATGGGATCAGCTTAACCTGATCTATGCTTTTCCTCCTCTGAAGCTGCTTCCTCACCTACTCTGCAGGATCAAGTTGGAAGGCATTCTGGTAACTCTGATTGTGTCAAATTGGCTCAGGAGGATGTGGTACCCAGAGCTCATTAGTGTCCGGGCGCACTCTCCATGGGCCCTCCCACATTATCCAGATGTTCTGTCCCAAGGGCCAGTTTTCTTCCCTGTTATTCGGTTGGTGGCTTTAATGACTCAGCTGTTAAATCCCAGATCTTGATAGACAGGGACTTTCAAGATTTGGCCCTCTCTACACTCTAAAATGCTAATAAATTGACTTTTTGCGCAAATTCCCAGGAATGACTCCATGGGACGAATCTTGTCTTTTTTCCACTCTGGTCTGGATCACTCTCTGACCTTAAGTACCATCAAGGGTGGTTGTTTTTCACAGACCGCTTGACTCTCACTCCATAGTGAAGGCCTTCCTACAAGGTGTTGCTTATATGGATTCTTCCTTTCACCTTAAAGTTAGACATGCGTAGAATGAAAAAGTTTGTTTTGTTTCGCTACGATTCGTTATTTACATACATTTGTTTAGTTAAATTCGGAACGATTTGAAAAGTTTTCGAATCAATTTCGAATAGTTTTCAAATTCGAAATTTTTAGAATAGAATAGAAAAAAATTGCATAGGATAGAAAATAAAAGAACAGAATAGAATGGAATAGAATAGAAATTAATAGAATAAAAAAAGAATAGAATAAAATAGAAAGATTATAACCATCTTCTGAAATTCAAATAGAATAGAAAAGAATAGAATAAAAAAACAATAGAATAAAATAAAATAATATAACCATTTTCCAAAATTCAAATAGAATCAATTTGAATAGAATAGAAAATAACACAATAGTATAGAAAAAAAAATAGAATAGAATGAATATAACCATCTTCCTGTTCTAATCTATTCTATTCAAATTTGAATTGATTCTATTTGAATTTTGGAAAATGGTTATATTCTTTCTATTATAATCTAATCGTTACTATTTTTTTTTTAATTATACTTTTTTTTATTTGTTTATTATATGCTATTCTTTTCTATAATATTTTCTGTTCTTTTCTATGCTATTATTTTCTATTCAAATGTATTCTATTCAAAATTTAAATTTCGGAAGATGGTTATATTCTTTCTATTCTATTCTGGTGTTTTTTTTTATATTCCATTCTATTCAAATTCGAATTGATTCTATTTGAATTTGGGGAAATGGTTATATTCTATTCTATTTTTATTATTTTCTATTCTTTTATAGACAATTCTATTCTTTTTTTTCTATTCTTTCTATTCTTTTCTTATGTATTCAGATTTATTCTATTTGAAATTCGAATTTCAGAAGATGGTTATATTCTTTCTATGTTAAACAGAGCACACTTTGCCAGATCTGTTAGTACATCTTGGGATTTTCAGCATTAGGCATCTGTTTCTCAGATTTGCAAGGCCACCACTTTGTCTTCTGCTCATACTCTCCTTAAAGTGTTACTAAACTCAGTAATATGAAAATGGTTAATCTCCCTCCCCCCCCTCCCCCATGCCCACAGCCACAGCTTATAAATCTTCTTTTTACATAATACTGCCACTATATACCTTTTTGGCTGATCTGTATACAACAGTCACGTGATAAACAGGGTCTGCCCAAGTGCTGAGTGTTCAGGTAGGAGGAGATTTCCACTACAGCCCGTGTCCTCAGTCCTCATTTTATGGGAGGCAGATCTTCCATGAATCAAGATGGGACAGTCCACCCACTGTGTTCTTTTTTAGTTAATGGGCATGGAGGAGAAGGGAGGGACTGGGCTGTCATTTAGAATCTGTACACAAGCCCATATTTGTGATGTCTTACCATGTGACCTGGCTAGCTCAGCTCAAGACAGGAAATGTTCTCTCCAGCATTAGAGACCAAACTGAGCATGTGCAGCAGTACTACCCTCACAGTGCCTTATCTGTCCTTGCCAAGAGAGACCCTGCAGGAGGGGGAGGATCTGTGCATACAGGCTCAAAGAGACTTTTTACACAATGCAGAGGATTAACCTCTTAAGTTCCACAGTGAGTATAACAAGCATTCTATTCTGCATATACAGACAGATTTTACTGTTGTGGGTTTAGTACAGGGACGTGCAGTGAGGTCAGTGGCTGGTGAGGCACTGGCTAGTATGAGAGCCAGATACACACACAGGTTACATACGCCACACACGTTAGAGCGAGAACAATAATTCTAGCACTAGACTGCCTCTGTAACTCTAAACGTGTAACCTGTAAAAATGTTTACAGCTTTGCCTATGGAGATTTTTAAGTACTGAAGTTTGGTGCCATTCCACAAGCGTGCGCAATTTTAAAGCGTGACATATTAGGTATCTATTTACTCGGCGTAACATCATCTTTCACATTATACCAAAAAAAAAAAAAATCGGCCTGACTTTACTGGTTTTCTTTTTTATTCATGAAAGTTTCTTTCTAAAAAAAAAAAAACGCTTTTGAAAAATTGCTGTACAAATACCGTGTAACATATAAAGTTAAATACGACCACCATTTTATTCTCTAGGGTGTCTGCTAAAAAAAATAATAACAATATTAGATTAGATAAGCTAGATAGAGTAAATGTTTGGGGGTTCTGAGTAATTTTCTAGCACAAAAATTAAGATTTTTACATGTAGGAGAGAAGTGTCAGAATTGGCCTGGGTGGCAAGGGGTTAATTATCATCAGTAAGTAATATAAAAATAATTATTATATATTTTTTTAAGGTAATTTACTATATTTTCAAAAATATATTCAAGCAGGTGGCTTAACGGAAAATTACTGAAGTTTGAAATTATAACTTCCAACCAGTAATTTCACAGTAAATAGATAAATAATATTATTATTATTACATATAGCATATACATACACTATATGTAAAGGACAACAAAGTGTGGCGCTGGAAAGGTATTGGTGAACAAATCACAGAACACAATAAATGGTGATAATAAATGTGAAAAAAATAACAGAAGGGGTATATTACCCAAAAAGTAGTGTTGAGCTATTTAGTTCACTTGTGAGCCTAGTTTTTACCACCCAATTTTTAGTATTTGTTGGATATAAAAAACTTTTTTAACAAAAAATGTTTTCAACACTTCAAACGGATTTACACTATGTGGAAGTTTTTCTTTTATTCCTTGCCCTCTCATGTGGATGGTCGATATTGAGGTGGTGTCTGGTGGTCAATCCAAGCAGGTTCAAAAGGACACCTGGGTCCGGACCAACACTCTCAGGGATACACCAGTTGGCGACACTCTTCGCTCCTTCAAGCCAAGTCTACCGGCAGGATCCAAATCCGAATAACTTGATCGTTTGACCTATTATACCGTTATACGGTACAAGCCTTTCTGACTCACCGCCAACGGCCTGTGAGTCCACCAATTCTGGCAAGGGCATTTTATGTCTATTTGTCGGAGATGATAGTGTCATGCTGAAAGAAGAGTCTACCCCACATGCTAAGATGTTCCCGATTGTCCCTTCTTAACACACGAGAAGACCGGGAGCACCTAGAGCGACACCTAGACACCGAGACCAACTCATTGTGTACTGACGGACATTGCTAGTCTACATACTTATCTGTTTGATACACTTGTGATGTGAGATTATGTAATCAATCTGTTAGACACATACTGTTAAGCTCACCTTCATTATATTGAGGTGTTTTTTATTTTACACTTGGATTAGATTTTTAATTTTAACTTTTATTTTTTAATCATTTAGGTAATTCCTACCACAATATATTCACTACATTACGAATGAATACTTCGAGATACATGTAGTTTCATTCTATTTTCCAACACCCCATATATTCACTTTTTCATCAAGGTATTTACTTATTCTTCTCTTTTTTGTCTCTGGGGAGATACCTCTGGGTACATATCCCTTGGGAATACCTTGGGCTCAACACTACTTTTTGGGTAATATACCCTTTCTGTTATTTTTCACATTTATTATCACCATTTATTGTGTTCTGTGATTTGTTCACCAATATCTTTCCAGCGCCACACTTTGTTGTCCTTTATATATTCACAATAGTCAGATTGTTGTGTTGGCTGCTTCACCTTCTTTTTTTTTTCCCTCCCCCTTGTTCAATAAGAGTTGGCACAGCATTTTCCAAAATATATCCTTACATACACTATATGGTTTAGCTTGATTAAAACAGTACCTTTTCAACAGCAGCAGATTCTCATTCTCCCTCTTAACTGTGTGAGAATGACATGGGATTATGGGTAAATCTTAAACATCTTATATACATAAACACATGTTTTTTCCTTGTAGTTAAGCGGGCTGGAAGGGAGCATTTGTCTTTTAGACACATGCCCCTTTCTATGACACTGCAGTGAGAGGCATGCCTCTACTGCAGCATTTTTATTGGACAGCTTGGGCCAATGGTATTTTACCATTGGTCCAAGACTCCAAGCTGTCCACTGAGCTCAGTGCCTCTGACAAGAAGTGAGAGGCACTGTGAGCTCAACCTCTCAGTCTGCTGCAAACAGAGTGTGTCAGCTTGTATTTAACCAGTTGCCACCCGCCCACCGTCATATGACGGCGGGGCGGTGCAGGTCTTGTTCTGGGCCGCTGTCATATGATGGCGGCACAGAACGGCCACTCTCACAGTGGCAGCACTGTGTTGCTAGGACACGGTGTGACACCGATCTGTGTAAAGAGCCACATCCGCGGCTCTTTAACCATGTGATCGGCTGTGTCCAATCACAGCCGGTCACGTGTAAACAAGGAGATGCCGGAAATCGGCTCTCCTCGCCTTATACTGACAGAGTGCGAGGAGAGGAGAGACGATCGGCGGCCTATCAGTGCTCATCAATGCCACATATCAGTGCCACCTATCAGTGCCCAGAAGTGTGGCATATTAGTGCCTCCTCATCAGTGCCACCTCATCAGTGCCCATAAGTGTCGCCTCATCAGTGCCCATAAGTGCCACCTCATCAATGCCCACCAGTTCAGCCTATCAGTGCCGCCTCATCAGCGCACATCAGTGAAGGCGAAAAAATACTTAGTTACAAAATTTACTGACAGAAAAAAAGTAAAACTATTTTTTTTCAAAATTTTTGGTCTTTTTTTTTTGTAAAAAATAAAAGACCCAGCAGTGATTACATACCAGCAAAAAAAAGCTCTATTTGTGTGAAGAAAATGATAAAAAAATTTGTTTGGATACAGTGTAGTATGACCACGCAATTGTCATTCAAAGTGCGACAGCGCTGAAAGATGAAAAATGGCTTGGGCAGGAAGGGGGTGTTCGTGCCTGGTAGGCAAGTGGTTAAGCACAATTTATTTATATCACACATATCTATCCACATCAGCGCTTGGTTTTTATTCATTTTTTTCCTGCCCCAGTGCCTCTGCTTGGTTGGACACTGTGTAAAAACACCACGTGATGTGGCTGGCCTGGGCGCGCCGCTGGTGGTACAGTAACAGTACTGTGGAGTAGATGTGACCCCCAGCCAGGAGCAACATTACCCACCCCCCAGGACTGGAGGCAGCCTGCTCCCAGCAGGACCCACAGGTCAGTGGCCAGCAGGACCCATAGGTCAGTGGCCAGCAGGACCCATAGGTCAGTGGCCAGCAGGACCCACAGGTCAGTGGCCAGCTCCCAGCAGGACCCACAGGTCAGTGGCCAGCTCCCAGCAGGACCCACAGGTCCACAGCCAGCTCCCAGCAGGACCCATAGGTCAGTGGCCAGCAGGACCCATCGGTCCACAGCTTGTGGGTCCTGTTGGGATCTGGCTTTTGACCTGTGGGTCCTGCTGGCCACTGACCTGTGGGCCCTGCTGGTCACTAGCCTAGGGTGACCAGAAGTCTCCAGCACCGCCAGATTACAAATATCTCCCGCTTACACATAATTAGTGCTTTTGTACTGTCCCATTTCAATCTGTAATTTCTTGTTTTTCAATTTCTTGCTTTTCAAGCTTGTGTTATATTGTCCAAACAATCTGTTAATATTTAAACACTGATTTTGTTGGAAGTACCAATAAATATAGCCTTATTGATAATTTGCAGTTTTATTCTCGTGCGTGATTGTGTAGACAGGGCCCCAGTGCACTGTATTGCCCAGGGGCCCCAGATCCCCCAGAGAGGCCCCAGATCTCATATTTAAGAGGTCCTGTCATGCTTTTTTCTATTACAAGGGATGTTTACATCCCTTGTAATAGGAATAAAAGTGACCCAATTTTTATTTTTTTTTAAGGACAATTAAAATAAAAAATTAAATTAAATAATAAGTAAAAAAATTTAAAGTGCCCCGTCCCACCGAGCTCGCGCGCAGAAGTGAACGCATACGTGAGTAGCACCCGCATATGAAAACAGTGTTCAAAACCACACATGTGAGGTATCGCCATGATCATTCGAGCGAGAGCAATAATTCTAGCCCTAGACCTCCTCTGTAACTCAAAACATGTAACCTGTAGAAGTTTTTAAACGTCGCCTATGGAGATTTTTAAGGGTAAAAGTTTGTCGCCATTCCACGAGCGGGCGCAATTTTGAAGCGTGACATGTTAGGTATCAATTTACTCGGCATAACATTATCTTTCAAAATATTAAAAAAAAAATTGGGCTAACTTTACTATTCTCTTATTTTTTAATTCAAAAAAGTGTATTCTTTAAAATAAAAGTGCACTTGTAAGACCGCTGCGCAAATACGGTGTGACATAAAGTATTGCAACGACGGCCATTTTATTCTCTAGGGTGTTTGGGGGTTCTAAGTAATTTTCTAGCAAGAAAAGAGAGTCTGAAAAATAGGCCTGGTCCTTAAGTGGTTAAAAATATATATATACCAATATAGTTAGTGCTATGATAAAATCAGTAAATTAAAGCTGCTATCAATATAGGGTGATCAGATAACCAAACAAATAGTACTAAGTATAAAATTGATGCGCTTTAAATAAATAGTGCACAATATGCTGCTGCGACTAAGCTTAAATCCAGGAATAAAAAATGCATACATGTGAATAAAATAGATAAATAATTATGGTGCTAATACATGTGTTAGAATTGCCAAAATAGATTTATTTTTATTTTAACACATGTATTAGCACCATAATTATTTATCTATTTTATTCACATGTATGCATTTTTTATTCCTGGATTTAAGCTTAGTCGCAGCAGCATATTGTGCACTATTTATTTAAAGTGCATCAATTTTATACTTAGTATTGGGGCAGGAACAATATCCTGGATTCCGACCGCGGTGATGGGAGTTGTAGCATGTGGTAGGCTGGCTGCGCTGCTCTACTCAGACTGACACTACCCCCCGAAAGCAGGGAGCTTGAGCACACAGCCTCCGCTGTGGACTACAACTCCCATAAACAACAGCGGCGGCCGTCACGCGATGTCACCTGACAGACTGCCACTCAATAATGAGTCATTCCGCGATCAGTGGGCGGACACTCGGACAGCCACGTCACGGCGCCAGCCGGGGGCCATTGTTTCGGTTATACAAAAACAGTACAGCACTTAATTTGGGGGGGCACAGAGTAAAATTGGGGGGGCGTTGCACAGCACTGGCACAATGCGGCAGCGAACTTTGTGACACCTGAATGATGCTTGGCTGGTGGGGCCCCCCAGGCAAGTGGGGCCCCCGAGCAACTGCCCAGCGTGCCCATGCGAAAAGAGGGCCACGAATCCACCACAGAGACCACTTTTATCTGAAAGTGGACAGCCCGCTGACGAAGAGGATACCGGGGTTATGGCAGCTATCTGTACTCCTCTTCAAATAGCTGACATAACGGCGGTTGGCAGTCCGCAAGTGGTTAAATATCCCGTGTTTTCTTCTTTTGCAGCACAATATTGTTTTATTGCTAACACAACCTATTTTATACTTCTCTTACCCTTTAACCCTGAGATAAGAACATCCAACTGTATCTTATTAGTTCAGAAGTTTAGTCATAATTGTTAGCAGAGTTGATAATTTATTTATTAAGTGATGGTTACAAAACTGGTTTATATAATATCATTATAACGCATAGTTATTACAACACTACTGATAACTAATGTTTACTTTTGCTTAGACCCAAACATAAAAAACAAATAAATATCTTTACCATTGGCCACCTGAGCTTTGTCCACTGATTCATTGGTTTAATTATGAAAATTCTGAATGTTGCAAATAAAAATAAGGAAGTAATCTTGGGCAGCATTCTACACACATATTCCATCATGTAAAAAAAACACTAGACCTTCAGTCAAAGAGTGCTTAGAAGTAAAGATGATAGATGAAGGATCCGCTCTTATGTCAGAACTATAAGCCTATCTCCTTGTTCAATTTTGACCTTAAAGAAAAACGCCAGCTTTTCCTCCCCAAAACAACAGATGAATGGTGCATGTAAATGAATCACAACCCCACTGTCAGTTTATGTGTAACTTACCTACTTTAGCAGTATACAGCAGGTTTCTGTGTCTGTGATGTCCCTCCTCTTCCTGGCTGAATTTCAAAGTTCTCTGACTTCCTGTTTCCTTCCTTTGCCAATCCTGACATTACATGTCCCATCATCCTTTGAGCCTCTGTAGCTTCAGGACAGGCTATGGGAGTCACTTGTACCAGTTCTGGTAGTTGATGTGGGTGTGTCCTAGAGTTACTGAGGGTGTTTCTGGGCCTTCATGTGGGTGGTGAAAAGGGAGTATTGGAATTCTCCTCTCACCATACACACTCCATTCCTCTCTGCAGTGAACAGAGTGCTGTACAGCAGGTAAGAAACAAGCAGGACGTGTAACCTTACAAACCATCTCTTGGACAAGAAATGTGCTTTTCTAGCTATAAAAGGCACAAAAATATAAAACGGATCACATGATCATGCTGTTTTTCTGCTCTGATCTCATTCTTTTTAACAGAGAAACAGCAAGTTGTCTTTATTAAAGTCATGATTTGTAATGTTTATATAGTGTTTGTACACACAACACACACACACATCTTTGGTTGTTGTAAAGTGTATGTGTAATCACCAAACACACTGCATTCTCACACATTACAATTACTCATTATACCCAGTCTCTGCTGTGTCTACCTTCTCCCTTATTTAGTTGATTAACCACATGCCGACTGTGCTATAGCTGAATGATGGCTACAGCGTTGTCGTCCAGCTTCGGGAAGGGTCTATTGATGTCCTTCCAGAACCACGCATATCCGCTGCGGCGCGCACTTGGAGCAATCTGTGATCGCTGTGTCCTTTGTGACACAGCAATCACAGATCTGGGGTAAAGAGCCAATCACAGTGACATTTTACCACATGATCAGCTGTGTCCAATCACAGCTGATCACGATGTAAATACACTTGCTGGTTATCAGCATTCCTTTCCTCACACTGTCACAGTGTGAGAAGAGAGCCGGTAGCCGGCAAATGTAAAAGGGGACATCTACACCAATATTCAGGGCACTGATCACCAGTGTCCTGATCATCAGTACAGCCCCAATAGTGCCCATCAGTGCTGCCAATCAGTGTCCATCAGTGCTGCCAATCAGTGCCTCCTCATTAGTTCTGGCTATCAGTGCCGCCTATCAGTGCCCTTCAGTGCTGCCTATTAGTGCTTATCAGTGCCTCCTCATCAGTGCCCAACCAGTGCCACCTCATCAATGCCCATTGCCTAGCAGTACCCATTAGTGCCGCCTATCAGTGGCGCCTCATCAATGCCACCTATTAGTCTCAATCAGTGCAGCCTTATCAGCGCACATCAGTGAAGGAGAAAAATTACCTGTTTGCAAAACTTTAAAACAGAAACTAAGAAACTTTTGTTTAGCAAAAAAAAAAAACAGTGCTGATTACATACTACCAAAAGAAAGCTCTATTTGTGTAAAAAAAAATGATAACATTTATCATATGGGACCAGTGTTGCATGATCGCACAATTGTCATTCAAATTGTGACAGCGCTGAAAGCTACAAATTGACCCATTCACTAAGGGTATAAAAGTGCCCAGTAGGAAAGCAGTTAATCACCCATTATAGTGCATATTCTCAGCGTGCCCAGTTTACTTAAAACCACTGTGTCTTTCCAAATACCCCCATTTCATGCTGTTCTGCAACTTTTATTTAATTATGAATAGTCATCCAAATGTAAAATTACCTTCACCTACAAGACGCGTCCATTGTATGTAGCATACATATAGTATTGACATAAAAAGTGCAGCGCAAAATAACAAAAAATTGACATGCTGCAATGCAATGTGACAATGAACTCAATAAAACTTCATTGTATCTCACTGTACTAAAACCAGGTGTAAATATACCAACAAATACACTTACTGAATAAATAATAGATCAAAGTAAAAAACATTGTCTCAAAAAAACTTATAAAGCATAAAATACATTAATGCATATAGTGAGTCCATAGAAAAAAAAATGCATATATAAACACGCAGTGAAAATGATTTAGGAGAAATTATGAAATATTGTACTGCATTCAGTGATCCATTAAAGTGTCGTCATAGGATAGAGTTCCACCACCATTCACTCTCCGCTCTCACTTGTGTACGTGGACCCGTTTTGTATATAATAGGTCAATCAGCGCCTTTTCCTTTCTCCCGAAAAGTCAAAAAAGCAGTTCCCCCCAGCCACTTGATGAGCAAATGCCTCAGGATGCCCCAGCTTCTCCCATCTGGTAAAGGGCACAATCAGGCTCATTCACTCAAGGCAAAGAGAAAACTCCACATAGTGATATATATTCACAAAAAGCTAACACTTTATTTAAAACACACAAGTAAAGTGCACCAAAGAAGCAGTGTCCAACTTCAAACGCTTAATGGAAATGAATCACAGGGCACTTTGAAAACCTCAGACTCCCACCTCCATACTCCAACTGAGCAGCCAGGCTTCTTGACAATCGTGATAACGTCACTACGCTTTGCCTTGATGCATTTCAACTGTCCTATAAGGCTGCAAGACCCCTGACCCTCTCTCTGAACAGTGCTGATTGGCCCTGTGCTGATCACATGGACCCTCCCAAAACTACAGTTTGCCGATGAACACATAGGCAAAGGTTTGGGTGGAAGGCACAGGCGCACTGTCTAGCCCACTGCTAGTAGCTTAGAATACTCTACGAGAAGCTGACAGCTGCTCTGGCTGGACATGGCTAGACAATGCACTGAGCAGTACTAATGTTTAGGGCAGTATGCGTCCAGATATGAATGCTCAGGATGCAGTTTGCTTGCATTCCAGTCATTTGCCCCTAGTTGCATACTGCCCTAAACATTAGTAATGCTAATAATCATCCCAGCACTAACAGCGCTAGCAAAATAACCAGAAATATTCAGTGCAAACAATGGCATTAAAAGCCGAAAATGAATAAACTGAAATGCTAAAGTATTTTTTTAGTAATTTTTTATTAATTTTCGACCTATATTATGTGGGTTCACTGTTATGACATTTGTCAAATGGTTTATGCACTGCCCCATCTGTGATGGGATTATAATTTTAGTTTTTTATGTTATACGCAATTTTAAAAGTTACATTTGGTGTATATATATTGTAAGGCTTTTATATTTCATATGTTATAACATTAAGACAGCCCCTCTTTTGTGCAGATGTAGTTTATATACGGGGAGGTAATGCAGGTACACTGGAAATTGCGTAAATGTCTTGTGCTATTATTTATGAATTTTATGATGTTTTGTTTTTGTTCTGCTTTAATTGTTTATAGAACTAGGACATTTCTGTTCGCTTCTTAAGTTTTGCCGAAGTGTGCACAATATGTAGTGTACTGAGGCTATGAGTACAACTGTGTTTTTACAATATTGTTGACTCGTCATGACAGCTCCGCTGCCCCACTTGATGCTGTTGGTTGCGGTGTGGCTAGTGATGAAGTTTTCATCTTGTAACATGGAGGGTTAATGATTTGCCCTCTGTGTGTATATAATAGACGTGCCATGCTGTGTGGCCACGCCCTCCGAAAAAGACGTGATGACGAAACGTGTTAGGGAGTGACCACGCGGCTCTTCTGTCAGTCTCAGTGTGTCTTGCTGGGTCCCATCGCAGCTGATACCATCTAGGAGACGGTGAGAACGACATACTCTGTGCCGTACAGACGTTTTATCCATATGCTGTTCTACCTAGTGTTTCTTGAAAGCATATATTATTGTGTGTGTGCGGGTGATTTCCCAAAAAAAAAGGGTTATGCTATGCTAGTTCCCTTCTTCTTTTGCATGATGCACTTTATGAACTGCCCTATGAATGAACCATTTTAATCCAGGGACAGGAGTCCTCCACCAAGTCTAAGGATATAACAGGCTCTAGTGCTTTTTACATTGCACCATTCCTGGAGTAATCTAAGGACAGGAGATCATCTACGAGTGTATGGTGATACAAGGCTCTTATATCGCTTATCTGTGGTGAGTTTAATTCCAGCGGGGATTATTCGTGCACGAGGTGTCTTCTGGTGATGGTATTCAGATGAGGAGCTTTGTTTTTTTACCACTGAGGGGATAAGGAACACTACATATACTATAAAAACTTTATATGGATTTGTTTTTCTGCATACCGATTGACTTTTTAGGTGGCTTTTTTTTTTTTTTTTTTCAAAATAATTTTTATTGAGTACACACAAAACAATGTACACAGATTTCCACTGTTGGTTTACACTTGAATGTACAGTAAGGCACTTACAGATTTTTTATATTTATACAAAACCATCAGTTTCTCATGGAGGGATAACTCACTCCTAACTTATTTAACGTGAGCTCTGAAATATCTTTACTACTTTCTTTGTCAGTCAACAATCAATCTGTAGTTTATAGGGGTAAACGTTTAACATCAAACAATGACACATGTATACTCTATGTCAATAACTAGTTTAAACAAAGGGGTTGGGTTGGGGTGCAGGAAAGCAACTATTGCCAAGCAATGATACATAAAACTATGCATTTTTTTTTGCTTGGTTTAGAGAGTTCCAGTTAGACCAATTCAAGTTATACTTTCTTAGTTCTCCTATACTTGGTATTGTATTGATTTTCCATTTGCACATCACTAGGGATCTGGCAGCGAAGACTATATGAATTGCTACTGATCTGACCGAGACTGGGTATTCTACCATGTTGATGCTCAGGATTAGGGATGAGCTTCGTGTTCGAGTCGAACCCATGTTCGACTCGAACATAGTCTGTTCGACCGTTCGTCGAATTGCGAACGATATGGACTTTTCGCGCCAAATTTCGTGTGGCCCGTCGTGGCCCATAATTCACTGCGGCATCGCAGTGCATTGCAGGCTGATGATTGGCAAAGCATGCACTATGACCCGCATGCTTGGCCAATCACAGCATCGTCAGTAGAGAGAGCTGTAATTGGCCAAAGCCAGGGTGGCTTTGGCCAATTATGGCTCAGGGGGTTTAGAACACGCCCCACTCTATATAAGGCCGCCTGCACTGCGGCCCTGTGTAGTGTGTTCCGGCGTGCTGAGAGAGAGAGAGAGAGAGACAGTGTCATTTCATTTGAGTTAGATAGATTAGGCAGGACAGTCAGTCAGTTATCTGCACTTACAGTGTATTGTGTATATATATGCATCCCAGGTGTTGTGTCTGTGTGTGTGTATATATATGTATATATATATATATATATATACACATACACACACTGTATTCAGTTTAGCTAGATCCGTTCCTGTTATCTTCCTACTGACAGGCATGCTTGTCTTGTCTTGTTACAGTATTTACAGCTACCCAAAGAAAATTGCTGGTGTTCTTTTGATCCTATTAGTACCACAGTGAGGCAGCTAGACTATTTACAGTTAGTGTAGTGCGTCCTCCTCACATTGTTCATCTAAAGCTACAAGTTAGTTTAGTGTGACCTCTGCACAGTGTTCAGCTAAAGCTACAAGTTAGTGTAGTGCGTCCTCCTCAGTGTTCAGCTAAAGCTACAAGTTAGTGTAGTGCGTCCTCCTCACAGTGTTCAGCTAAAACTACAAGTTAGTGTAGTGCGACCTCTGCACAGTGTTCAGCTAAAGCTACAAGTTAGTGTAGTGCTTGCTCTGATCAGTGTTCAGCTAAAACTACAAGTTGTTATTATTATTATTATTATTATACAGGATTTATATAGCGCCGACAGTTTACGCAGCGCTTTACAACAACATTAGGGCAGACAGTACAAGTACAATACAATTCAATACAGGAGGAATCAGAGGGCCCTGCTCGTTAGAGCTTACAATCTAGGAGGGAGGGTCAAGTTATACAAAAGGGTAATAGCTGTGGGGGATGAGCTAATGGAGAAAATAATGCAGTTGTTAGATGGAGGCAGGATAGGCTTCTCTGAAGAGGAAAGTCTTCAGGGATCGCCTAAAAGTGGATAAATTTGGAGACAGTCTGACAGATTGGGGTAGGGAATTCCAGAGGATGGGCGAGGCTCGGGAGAAGTCCTGGAGGCGGATATGGGAGGAGGTGATGAGGGAGCTAGAGAGCAGGAGATCTTGGGAGGAACGGAGATGGCGTTTAGGTTGGTATTTTGAGACTAGGTTAGTGATGTAGCTGGGGGCACAGTTGTGGATGGCTTTGTAACTTATTGTTAGTATTTTGAATTTAATTCGTTGGGCGAGTGGCAGCCAATGGAGGGATTGGCAGGGAGGGGTAGCAGACACTGATCGGTTTGTAAGGTGGATGAGTCTGGCAGCAGCATTCATGATGGACTGAAGGGGGGATAGTCTATTTAAAGGTAAGCCAATGAGGAGGGAGTTGCAGTAGTCGAGGCGAGAGATAACCAGGGAGTGAATCAGGAGCTTTGTAGTTTCACTGGTTAGAAAGGGACGTAGTTTAGAGATGTTGCGGAGGTTGAGGCGGCAAGCTTTGGAAAGTGATTGGATGTGGGGCTGAAAGGAGAGTTCAGAATCTAGGATAACACCTAGCACCCTGACATGTGGGGACGGGTGGATGGTTTTGCCATTGCTCTTCACAGAGAAGTCAGGGGAAGAGGCACGTGGGGGAGGAAATATTATAAGCCCGGTTTTGGACAAGTTGAGTTTGAGGAAGTGGTGTGACATCCATACAGATATGTCGGTTAGTAAGTTAGTGATGCGTGAGGAGACTGATGGAGTGAGTTGAGGGGTGGAGAAATAGATTTGTGTGTCATCAGCATAGAAATGATATTGAAAGCCATGAGAGGCTATCAGCTGACCCAGGGAAGAGGTGTAGATTGAAAATAAAAGAGGTCCAAGAACAGAACCTTGGGGGACCCCGACAGAGAAGGGAAGAGGAGTGGAATAAGTAGAATTGTAAGTGACACTGAAGGTGCGTTGGGATAGGTAGGATGAGAGCCACTGAAGAGCACAGTCACGGAGACCGATGGAGTGAAGTTTTTTGAGGAGGAGGGGGTGGTCAACCGTGTCAAAGGCAGCTGAAAGATCCAGAAGTAGGAGTACAGAATAGTGTCCGTTGGTTTTTGCAGTTAGTAGGTCATTTGTGAGTTTTAAAAGAGCAGTTTCTGTGGAGTGTTGAGGGCGAAATCCAGATTGAAGGGGATCAAGAAGGTTGTTTTTAATGAGGTGGTCACTCAGTTGGTTGTAAACCAGGCGTTCAAGGAGTTTAGAGGAAAAGGGGAGCAAGGAGATAGGGCGTAGGTTGTTAAGATTGGTAGGGTCCAAGGATGGTTTTTTGAGTATGGGAGTGACCAGTGCATGTTTTAGAGCATCGGGGAAGACGCCAGAGGTGAGGGAGAGATTGAAGATGTGGGTTAGAGAGTGTAGGATGGGGTCAGAGGGTGACCGTAGCATTTGAGAGGGAACAGGGTCCAGGGGACAGGTAGTTAGGTGGGCGATAGAAAGGAGTTTAGCAACTTCGTCTGGAGTAGTAGATTTGAATAGAGGTAGTGTCAGTTGTATCTGTTGACATGGGGTCTTAGCTGGGGGAGATACCTGTAGAGTGGAGATTTCATCACGGATTGTATCAATCTTGTTTTTGAAGTGATTAGCGATTTCCTGGGCAGTGAGTAAATCAGTGGGGGGAGGCGGTGGAGGACAAAGTAGAGAGTTGAAGGTAGAGAAGAGTTTACGGGGATTGGATGAGAAGGTATTAATAAGAGTTGTAAAATAGGTTTGCTTGGCAGTGTGGAGGAAAGAATAGTATTTTTGGAGGGCAGATTTGTATTGGTTGAAGTCTTTGAGAGACTTAGTCTTGTGCCACAGACGCTCAAGAGCGCGACTACGTTTTTTGAGAATTTTAGTGTCATCTGTTTGCCAGGGTTGTAGGGGTCGAGGCCTGATTCTGCGTGTAGTAAGGGGAGCGAGCTTGTCCAGGGTGGAGGACAGAGATTTATTGTAGATGGATATGGCTTGGTTGGGGCAGGACAGGGGGGAGATTTTGTCATAGAGGTGGTCGGTAGCAGAGTAGAGGAGAGAGGAGTTGAAGTTGCGAAAGTTTCTACGGGTGACGGTTAGGCGATTGGAGGGAAAGGTGGTGGAAGACAGGGGGAGAGAGAAACTAATAAGGTGGTGGTCGGAGAGAGGAAAAGGATTGTTTGAGAAGTTGCATGGAGTGCATAGGTAAGAGAATACAAGGTCAAGAGTGTTGCCATCAGAGTGAGTAGAAGCCTGTACCCATTGCTTCAGGTCAAATGAAGAGGTTAGACTAAGAAGTTTAGAAGTAGCAGGAATGTTTGTATTAGCAGGGATGTTGAAATCACCGAGAAGGATTGTGGGAATTTCCGAAGAGAGAAAGTAGGGTAGCCAGGCAGAAAACTCATCAAGGAAAGTCGATAATGGTCCAGGGGGCCGGTAGATCACAGCAATTCTTAGGGAAGTGGGAGAGAATAGACGTATACAGTGGGCCTCGAATGATGAGAGTGAAAAAGAGGGAGGAGGGTGAATAACCTGGAAGGTGCTCTGGGGGGATAGGAGGAATCCCACTCCACCTCCCTTGCGTCCATTAGGCCTGGGGGAGTGAGTCCAGTGAAGGCCACCCTGGGAGAGGGAAGCAGGAGAAGGGGTGTCATATTCGTGGAGCCAGGTTTCTGTGAGAGCAAGTAGATTAAAGGAATTAGTGACAAAGAGGTCATGAACAGCAGTGAGTTTGTTGCAGACAGAGCGGGCGTTCCAGAGGGCGCAGGAGAGAGTGAGGCTGGTGTTGGCAAGAAGAGGAATGGAGACTAGATTGTGTAGATTGCGACTACTGCCAGAGGGTGTAGGGTGATGGTGATGGGTGTGTTGGGCACAGTTAAATAAAGTGGGCCCAGGGTTTGGGGAAATATCTCCAGCGATTAGGAGAAGCAGAAGAGTGAGGGAGGTAATATGAGAATATGATTTGTATGAGGGGACATGCTTCAGTATCCTGGGGGGTATGTTAGCAAGTGGACTTAGAGTTAGAAAGAGGTGATGAGTGCAGTAATAGGGGGAGGGAAGTTAGTGTAGTGCGACCTCTGCACAGTGTTCAGCTAAAGCTGCAAGTTAGTGTAGTGTGTCCTCCTCACAGTGTTCAGCTAAAGCTACAAGTTAGTGTAGTGCATCCTCCTCACAGTGTTCAGCTAAAGCTACAGGTTAGTGTAGTGCGTCCTCTGAACAGTGTTCAGTTAAAGCTACAAGTTAGTGTAGTGCAACCTTTGCACAGTGTTCAGCTAAAGCTACCTGTAGAAGGTTGGTGGTGTTTTCCTGATTCTATCACTACCGCAGGCAGCTAAAGTATTTACATGTTAGTGTAGTGCGACCTCTGCACAGTGTTCAGCTAAAGCTACCTGTAGAAGGTTGGTGGTGTTTTCCTGATCCTATCACTACCGCAGGCAGCTAAAGTATTTACACGTAAGTGTAGTGCGACCTCTGCACAGTGTTCATCTAAAGCCACCTGTAGAAGGTTGGTATATATATCCCAGCTTAGTGCAGCTACAGGCCATTAGTATGTCTGGAAGGCCAACAAGGAGAGGCAGACAGTCACAAGCCAATAAAAGAGGGCAAGCAGGCTCTGTGTCTAGAGGCAACGGTGCTGGTCGTGGAGACGGTGCATCCTCATCAGCACGTGGCCGTGGGACGCGCTTGGCCTTTTTTTCAGCAGCTGGCCGTGTTGAGCCACAAAACATGCGGAAGACTTGGTCGAGTGGATGACCAAGCCGTCCTCATCCTCCTCATCCTCCCTCACCCATGCTCAGGGTACTTTGTCTGGCAAAGCAGCTGCCAACGTGGCCTCTTCCCTCGGCTCAATGGCATCAGTGACTCCTTCCCTAGCCCCACCATGTCCTCCTGAAGAGTCCCTCGAACTGTTTGACCACAGTGTTGGGTACATGCTCCAGGAGGATGCCCAGCGTTTAGAAGGCTCTGATGATGATACTGAGCTAGATGAAGGCAGTAACGTGAGTACGGACAGAGGGGGTGCCCAAGAAGGACAGCAATCTGGCAGTCATGCTCCCCCTGCTGCAGCAAACTGCCAGGTTTGCTCCAGTGATGAGAAGGGAGGGGATGATGAGGTCACTGACTCAACGTGGGTTCCTGATAGGAGAGAGGAGGAGGAGGAGGCACATCCCCAAGGAGGTAGGATGCCCTCCAGGGGCCAGCCTAAGGGCAGCACACCGACTGCATCACACCGCAAAGCTCCGCATGTGCAGGGCGCTGCTGTCTCTGCGCGTTATTCCAAAAGTTCTTTGGTGTGGGCCTTTTTTGAGACGAGTGCATCATATCGCACCGCTGCTATTTGCAAAATATGTCTCAAGTGTATCTCGTGTGGCTAAAATATCTCCCGCTTGGGCACCAAATGCTTGACCAGACATATGTTGACCTGCCATGCAGTTCGTTGGCAAGCGTATCTAAAAGACCCACACCAGAGAACAAAGAGGACCTCTCCTTGCTCCTCATCAGCTGAGATCTCTCCCTTCTATACCTTCAGTCCTCTCTGAGACCTTCACTGAGAGGAATGAAGGTGTAGAATTAGGTGTCACAGCCAAGTACTTGTGGGCAATCTGCTTTCAGTACACCGACGTCAGATTGTACCAGGCAAATTTCCCTGCCCCAGCTGCTGTACCGCCGAAAGAAGTTTGCTCCCAGCCATCCACATGCCCAGCGGTTGAATGCTAGCTTGGAAAAATTGCTAGCACTTCAACTGCTACCTTTTCAGTTGGTAGACTCTGCCCCCTTCCGTGAGTTTGTGGAATGTGCGGTTCCTGAGTAGCAGGTACCCAAACGCCACTTTTTCTCACGGAAGGCGATTCCAGCTCTGTACTGGCATGTTGAAGGCAATGTCTTGGCCTCGTTGGACAGGGCGGTCAGCGGTAAGGTGCATATTACCGCTGACTCATGGTCCAGCAGGCATGGACGGGGACATTACCTAAGTTTCACCGCGCATTGTGTGACTCTGCTGGCAGCTGGGAAGGATGCAGGACAAGGTGCAGTAGTGTTGGAGGTTGTTCCACCACTACACCTCCAAAATGCCACTACTGATTGTGACACACCTCTCTCCTCCTCCCCCTCCTCTTCTTCTTCCTCCATGGCCTCTTCCTGTGCTTTGTCCTCGGAACCAGCGGTGCTCCGTAGGCATTTAAGGGGCTACGCAAGTACGCAGGCCAAAAGATGCCATGAGGTGCTTGAGCTGGTGTGCTTGGGGGACAGGAGCCATACTGGGGCAGAGGTTCTGTCAGCTCTGCAGGGGCAGGTTCAGAGGTGGTTGACACCACGCCAACTTAAGGCTGGAATGTTGGTTTGCAACAATGGCACCAACCTCCTCTCCGCCCTCCGACAGGGACAACTGACCCATGTGCCCTGTTTGGCTCATGTCCTTAACTTGGTGGTGCAACGGTTCTTGGGCAGGTACCCAGGCTTACAAGATGTCCTGAGGCAGGCCAGGAAAGTCTGTGTGCATTTCCGCTGGTCATATAATGCCAGTGCTCGGCTGGCAGATCTCCAAAAGGAGTTTAACCTGCCCAAGAACCGTCTAATTTGTGACATGCCCACCAGGTGGAACTCAACGTTGGCCATGCTGCAGCGGCTGCACACACAGCAGAGGGCCATCAATGAGTACCTGTGTGACTATGGCACCAGGACAGGGTCAGGGGAGCTTGGTTTTTTTTCTCCATGCCAGTGGGCAATGATCAGGGATGCATGCACTGTCCTGTCACCATTTTAGGAGGCCACGAGGATGGTGAACAGTGACAGTGCATGCATCAGTGACACTGTCCCCCTTGTCCACCTGTTGGAGCACACGCTGCGTGGAATAATGGACAGGGCACTTGAGGCAGAACAGAGGCAGGAAGAGGAGGACTTCCTTAGCTCTCAAGGCCCCCTTTATCCAGGCAGTGTTCTTGCATGCCCGCCGATCACACAGGAAGAGGACGACGAGGAGGAGGATTGTGTCAGTATGGAGGTGGAGCCTGGCACTCAGCATCAGCAGCAGTCTTTAAGGGATCAGTCCCAAGAAACACATGTACTTGTACGTGGCTGGGAGGAGGTGGCTGCGGACCATGTCGTCCTTAGTGACCCAGAGGACTCCGGACCAAATGCCTCAGCAAACCTACGCTGCGTGGCCTCCCTGATCCTGCAAAGCCTGCGTAAGGATCCTCGTATTCGTGGTATCAAGGAGAAGGACCAATACTGGCTGGCAACCCTCCTTGATCCACGTTACAATTGTAAGGTTGCGGACCTTATCTTGCCGTCGCAGAGGGAGCAGAGGATGAAACATCTTCGGGAGGCCTTGCAGAAAGGTCTGTGCAAAGCGTTCCCAGAGACTGGGAGGTTACAAACTCCTGTTTCGGGACAACGTGTTGCTGAGGCTTCGGTCAGTCAAAGAAGGAGCGGTGGAGAAGGTGGCCGTCTGACCGATGCGTTCAGACAATTTTTTAGTCCGCAGCCCCAAGGTATGATCGGTTCCAGCAACCATTGCCAGTGTCTGTTTTACATGGTGCAGGAATACCTAGGGGCAAGATCTGACTTGGACACCTTTCCCACCGAAAATCCTCTGGGTTACTGGGTCTTGAGGATGGATCACTGGCCAGAGCTTGCACAGTATGCAATTGAGCTACTGGCCTATCCTGCATCCAGCGTTCTTTCGGAATGCACATTCAGTGCTGCTGGAGGCTTTGTAACCGATCACAGGGTGCGTCTGTCCACCGACCTTGATAAAAATGAATCAGTCTTGGATCACCACCAGCTACCAAGCACCTGATGCTGATGTAACCGAATAATTTTTTTTGAAATGTCAGATCCCTTCAAAGACTGCCTATGCTGATGCTGAGTGACTATCCTGTTATGCTGAGTAATTATCCTCTTCCTCCTCAATGATCATGCTGATATCTTGTAAGAACATTTTTGGTTCTGGGCGCCGCCACCAGTGCCTAAGGCCCAATTTTTAAGCCCCTGTTTAACAAGGGCATGTAATTACAATTTTTGATGCAATTCTTTGCAGCAGGGCTCGTTCCTGCGTTCCAACTAGAGTATCTGTGAGGGGTTGCAGTGTTGTGGCACCAGTGCTAAGGCCCAATTTTTCAGCCCCTGTTCAACAGGGGCGTGTAATTACAATTTTTGATGCAATTCTTTTGCAGCAGGGCTCGTTCCTGCATTCCAACTAGAGTATCTGTGAGGGGTTGCAGTGTTGTGGCACCAGCACCAGTGCCTAAGGCCCAATTTTTCAGCCCCTGTTCAACAGGGACATGTAATTAGAATTCTTGATCTAATAGGGCGTACACACGGTCGGACTTTGTTCCGACATTCCGACAACAAAATCCTAGGATTTTTTCCGATGTTTGTTGGCTCAAACTTGTCTTGCATACACACGGTCACACAAAATTGTCGGAAAATCCGATCGTTCTAAACGCGGTGACGTAAAACACGTTTGTCGGGACTATAAACGGGGCAGTGGCCAATAGCTTTCATCACTTTATTTATTCTGAGCATGCGTGGCACTTTGTCCGTCGGATTTGTGTACACACGATCGGAATTTCCGACAACGGATTTTGTTGTTGGAAAATTTTATCTCCTGCTCTCCAACTTTGTGTGTCGGAAAATCCGATGGAAAATGTCCGATGGAGCCCACACACGGTCGGAATTTCCGACAACACGCTCCGATCGGACATTTTCCATAGGAAAATCCGACCGTGTGTACGGGGCATAATATTTCACAGCAGGGCCCGTTTCTGCGCCCACCAAGATTAACTGCGAGGACTTACAGTGTTGTGCCACCAGCACCACCACCACCAAAGCCCCAATTTTTCTGGCCCTGTTCAACAGGGGCATGTAATTACAATTCTTGATCTAATATTTCACAGCAGGGCCCTGTGAGGGCTTACAGTGTTGAGGCCACAACAACACCTAAGGCCCAAATTTCTGCTGAGTATATAGGGCAGGCCCCTACTTTCAAACATCCAACTTACAAGCGACTCCTACTTGCAAACGGAAGGAGACAACAGGAAGTGAGATGAAATCTACCCCAAAGGAAGGGAAATTCTCTCCTGTAAGAGTTAATATGGGAAAAACTTTTCTCCTTTCCACTGATGCTTTATCACCAATTCTTGTTTCACTAAAAACCCCAAATTTTCAAAAAACATTTGTCATTGGGACAAAAAGTGAGATGAAATCTTCTGAAGAGGAGCACAGACAGCAAAACAAATGTCACAGGGGTGATAACCCTTCCCTATGTTTTCCAAAAAGCTTACAAAACAGATTTTTTGGCTGGAACTACACTTTAAAAATGTACCAGTTCAAAATTACAAACAGATTCTACTTAACAACAAACCTACAGTCCCTGTCTTGTTTGCACCACCTGTATACTGCTGTTCAGAGTATAAAGGGCCTTACCTTTTTTTAATTTGGGTGCGGGGTTCCCCTTAATACCCATACAGGACCCAAAGGGCCTGGTAATGGACTGGAGGGTACCCATGCCGTTTGTCTCACTGATTTTCATCCATATTGCCAGGACCCGACATTACATTAAAGCCGCAAGCAGTTTGAAATGACTTTTTTCCCTTTAAAAATGTCATTCTGTGCAGGGACTGTTCTAAGCACGGGAAACACGCGCCACTTTACAGGCATAGTATAGACACCCCCCAGGTACGATATTTAAAGGAATATTTCACTTTTTAAAATTTACTTTAAGCAGCATTAAAATCACTGCTCCCGAAAAAACTGAAGTTTTTAAAAGTTTTTTTTGCATTGATACATGTCCCCTGGGGCAGGACCCGGGTCCCCAAACCCTTTTTTAGGACAATACCATGCAAATTAGCCTTTAAAATTAGCACTTTTGATTTTGAACGTTCGAGTCCCATAGACCTCAATGGGGTTTTAACATTCATGCAAATTTTCGTTCCGTTCGCAGGTTCTGGTGCGAACCGAACCGGGGGGGGGGGGGGGGGGGGTTGTTCGGCTCATCCTTACTCAGGATAGCTTTTTCAATAGAAGAAGGTTACGTGATTACTCCCGAAACTCTGGCTATTAATTTGAATACTTCTTTGGTGAGGGCACGCCCACACCATATGGACCATATTTCACACCTGTCCGCAGCCTCTCCAGCACAGATTTGAGTTGTCTTTCGAGAATTTGGCTACTATATATGGGGTTAAGTGCTACCTTGCTAGAAACTTCGCTGCCAGCTGCTCATAGTTCGAACACCTTGAGAATTGTCGGTTACACTTAATTGCCAAAAGCCATTGAGAGTTTGTGAAGTTCTTGCCAATATCCTTTTCCCATTTGATTAATGGGTTGAGTTTAGTAAATGCTGATTTGTCATTGATTAAATCATATAGCAGAGAAATGCCTTTAGCCTTTAAATTATGGGAATTCAAAACGTACATACTGGAGTTGGAATTGGAGTATTTAATGTATTCAGTTGTTTATAGATTAAGGCTATCTGCAGGTAAGAAATTCCGACGAGGGTATGTTGTATTTCATTTGTATGTCTTTAAAGGGCATTAGATTATTCCCTTGCAATAAATCTTTCAGTAGAAATATATCTCTGCTCAGCCAGTGAATTAGTGAGATATTAGGAATTACCCACTGAAGTGCTTCCAATGATATGGGGACTTGGGTGAATTGAGTATATGTGTGGGACGTTTCTTGTAGGTACGTCCATGCATGTAAAGAGGATTGAATAGTTGGGTGTTCTATCGATATTGTAGCTAGTTGTGGGCTATTAGTAGGGCTCTTAGGGGTTTAGGGTATATCCAAGCTTGCTCTAAATGGCACCACGGCTTGGTTATTTTCTGGTCAAACCAGCTTCTGGTCTGTTCTAAGATTACTGCTATGTAGTAGTCTTTAAGTATCGGTATACCCAATCCACCTGCCGCTTTTTGCTTCCCTTGCATTCGGAGAGGAATCCTCACTCTCTTCCCTTCCCATATAAAATTGAACATTTGCTTTTGCATAGTGGTGAAAAATGATGCCGGTACAGTAATTGGGAGGGCTCTAAAAAGGTACGTTAGTTTTGGGAGTAATAGCATCTTATACTCTGCTAAGCATCCGCTCCAAGAGATGTAGTGTTTCTGGAGTCTGGATAGTTCCTTTTGGAATTCACTTATTAAGGGGTAGTACTTGTCATGATATAGGTTGGAGACAGATGAAGTCAATTTAATGCCTAAGTAAGATATGGAGTTGGGAGCTTATGGGTATGGGAAGTCCCTTTGAATGGCTAATTTGGTTGCATTTTTAATAGCTATGCCTAAGATGCTGGATTTAGATGCATTAACCTTGTAATAGGCCACTGTACTAAATTTTAATAGGGTTTCATGAGCTGCTGTTAATGATTCATAGGGGTCGGATAAAGTCAAAATGACGTCATCTGTAAAGAGTGAGATTTTATGGCAACTGTGGTTGGGATGCCATGAACGAAGGGGTGTGTTCTGATTTTTTCTGCTGACGGTTGCATTACCGTGGCAAAAATTAGTGGTGATAATGGACACCCTTGCCTTGTTCCATTGGTTATAGCAAAGTTATTGGAGAACTTACGCTTTGTGAACAAAGGCAGAAATGGATGAGTACAATGCTAGTATGGCCTGACGGATCGTGCCGTCAGTCCAAATTTTTCCAGAACCCTAGTCAGATATCCCCAATACGCTCTATCGAAGGCCTTCTCTGCGTCCAAAGTGAGAAGCAGAGAAGGCCTTCCATGTTTTTCAGTTAGCTGGAGAATGTCTATCATTCTTCCGGTCGCGTCATTTGCCTGATGGCCTGTCACAAATCCCACCTGATCGTGGTTGATGAGTTTCGGCAATAAGGAGGACATTCTGCTAGCCAGTAGTTTAGCATACAACTTTACATCCACATTTAAAAGGGATATAGGTCTAAAGTTTTGTGGGGCTGTTGGTTCTTTACCTGGTTTTGGCAAAGTTATAATTGTAGCTGTCAACATTTCTTTTGGGAATGAGGCAGTAGACATTGCGGCGTCAAAGATCCGTTGGGGAGAGTTTGTTTTGAAGCATCTGGTAGTACTCAGAGGAGTAACCATCTGGTCCCGGTGATTTGTTGTGGGGCATGCTTCTGATAATCTTTTCAATTTCTGGGATGGTAAATGGCATATTAAGTGCGGATAAATCGTCTTGAGATACTTTAGGTAGTTGTATTGAGTCTAAGGAATCGGATATAATTTCGTCAGTGGGTTGCGCGGTCTCTGGGTCATCTTTGAGATTGTATGCTTCCTAATAGTCGCTGAAAGCATCAGCTATTTCTTTAAGATTGGACACTGTTTTTTTGGATTTGGGGTTTATCATATGTTGGATTTTATGTTTCGTTACTTTTCTTTTAGTTGAGCTGCCAGCAGTTTCCCCGTTTTGTTGCCACATCGGTAGTTGTTTGCTTTCAGTTTATGATAGCGGTTCTCCTGCTGGGAGATCAGGAGTGCCCGTAATTCTTGTCTATCATAGAATAATGAATCTCTGATTTTTTGTGTAGAGTTATGTTTATTGGACGTTTCTAAATTTTGTATATTAGTTAACAGGTCGTTGAGCCGCTCTGTCCTCTGCCTTCTAAGTCTACTACTCATCTGTATGAGCAAACCCCTGATAAAAACTTTGTGGGTGTTCCAGAGTGTGAAAGGGTCATCCACCGAGGGAGCATTAATATCAAAAAACTCTTTCAGAGCGTTTGATTGATTTTAAGTTTTCAGGTTGTGCGAGGGTGAAAATGTCATTTCTCCACCTGTTTGCTCTTGTCTCGGCAGTGCGATCCCCCACACTCATGGAGATGGGAGCATGATCAGACCAAGATATCACATGTATGTCAGATTTCACAATTTTTTTGGAGCATACATTTGTCTACCAAAAACAGATCTATTACGTGAATACCTGTGTACATTGGAATAAAAAGTGAAGTCCTTTTCAGACGAATGTTGGCACCGCCACACGTCAAAGAGATTAGAGGATAAGAGAAATTGTGCCAGAGTTGCCCTGCGGGATCCTTGGCGTTTGGAGTTGGAGACATCTAGTTCCCCGTTTGCGACCGCACTGAAGTACCCACAAAGCACTACATGTCCCTGTTTAGCGGATTCCACTTTCTTCCAAATTTTCTTTAGAAAATCGTATTTGACCTGTATTAGGTAGGTACACATTAACCAATGTGTATTTAACTTTATAGATCTCGCAGACCAAGATGACAAATCTTCCTGAGGTATCTGAATGGGTCTCAATATGTTTGAAAGGGATGGAATCTCTTATGGCTATTGCCACTCCTCCTTTCTTTTTGGGGCCATTGGCTAAAAATACACGAGGGAACTTGCGATGGTTAAAAGGAAGGTGGATTGCTTGCGGAAAAATGGAGTTTCCTGGAAGCAAATAATGTCACCTCTTAAGCTTGACTGCTTCCTTCCAGGCTATTTGGCATTTTTGTGGGCTATTCAAGCCTTTCACGTTCAGTGAGGATATGATGAATGCCATAATGATGAGGTGTAAGGCACATATCGTATGGTTGTTTCTCTTTGGATTGGTGAAGTTCGGTGTCCTCAGGCTGTGTTGCTGACGAGGGTAGGGGTGAGGTGCGATGAAGCAAGGAGTTATGGATGGGGAACGTCAGTTAGGTGAACTGCTCAATCTGGAAGTCCCGAAACACTGTTCCTCCAATATAGAACAAGGAGGAAAAACAGGGGGGGGAAGACAATAAAATAAAAAAGGAGCGATTCGTTCAAGAATCTGTGCGGAAGACTACCGCTATATCTTGGGGGTTAAAGGTTAGGATTCTCTGTGGCTGTCTCCTGGGCCATCCAGGGGATTAATTTGTTGTAGCAGAGCTATAGGTTTTCAGCCTGTTTCCATATCGGAGCTGACCCTGGTAAATGGAGGTGAGTGCTGTGGGTCGTTGTCTTTGTTGTATGGATCCAAAATCCGCCAAGCTTTCATAAGTCGGATGCCTTCTTTGACAGTTGCGATCACATGAGATTTGCCATCCTTGGTGATCAATTACTTGGCCTGGGTACAGCCATCTATACGGGATATGATGGTTGTTTAGTGGTTTGGTTATTGTAGCCAGCTGCCTATGTTGCTGCATTGTAAAAGAGATATCTGCAAAGAAGGATAGATCCTGCAGGTCAGGAGGTTGTTCATCGCGTCTTCTAGTGGCCATCATGAATTGGTCTTTTATGTGGTAGAAGTGAACCCGAACTATGGTGTCCCTGGGAAGATGATTCGGGATATTTTTGGGCCTCGGGAGGCGGTGAATCCGGTCCACAACCAGCTCTTCTAATGGCGCTTTTGGAAGTCTGGCTTTCATTAGATTGATGAAATAGCCTTTTAGTTCTGGAGTTTTGACCGATTCCGGAATTCCCCTTATTTTGACATTGTTACGTCTAGATCTATCTTCCAAATTGGCTAATTTCGTTTTGATGTTCAGAATTTAATCGTCCCTGTCGTTGTGGGCATCGACCATATCGTTAAAAGTGTTCGCAAACTCGCCCATTTAGCTCTCAATGCGGGAGACCCTGTTAGACACTGCTGTTACTTCTGATTTAAAATGCTGAGTTATGGCTAGTATGTCTGCATGCAGGGTGGAACGAAGGGACACCAGCATATCTTTGAGCGTGGTGTCCATGACTGGCTGGTTCACTGATGGGAAATCAGTAATGGAGTCCTGTAGCTCCCTAGTGTCATCCATAGATGAATTATGTCCGCTTACCTCCTCAGTGTCAGGCGGAGCTGATGATGTCCTTTGCCTGCTTTTTGCTGGGCTGGAGGAAGCCAAGGGAGGGGGAGGATAGATGGTCGGCTCCTGCAGGTCAGCGTTATCGCAGCCTCCGCTATGCTTCATGTTAGGGCCTTGCTGTGTGTTCGGTCCTCGTGTATCTCCGCTGTATCTGCCAGCGCCATCTTGGTCCTGGAGATGGCGCGGCTCTATGAGGAAATCTGTCATCTTTCCCGGTTTTGTGGGTCCTTTACGTTTGCGGGATGTCATCAGAGAGATGTCCCACTCCACTAGTTAGCTTTGGTGGCTTTAAACGAGGCTTGTAATCGCTATTATATCCCGTATAAGCCCAGGAATCGACGGAGCTGTTTCAATGTGCGACCATCTGCTCCGCTGGCTAGCCACGCCCCCCTTTTAGGTGGCTTTTAATGCTATTGTTTGCACTGAATATTTCTAGTTATTCTGCTAGCACTGGGGTGCTTATTTCGATTTTTATCTTTGCACATTTTTATCAATTGTCTGTTTACATAATAGCTGCTATAGTGCATTAATCTGCTTTTATCCATTAGAGCGCTGGGATCAGTGACACCTAGTGCTTCTGATACTTTTTTGATTAGTAATGCTAAGTTCACTGTCCAGCCCTGTGCAGTCACAGGAGCTGACAGCCTCTCATAGAGTTTAATAGGCTGCTGGCAGCAGGGCCAGACAATGCACCTGTGCAATCTTTCATGCACATCAGAGCAATTAATTCATGTCATATATAGGCAAAAGCGTATTTTCTAACTGTACAACCAAAAGGACATTAAAAGAAGAAGATTTAAGAAGAATTATTACCCCTACTGGCTGCAGTTAAAGTGGTTTTAAAAAACAAAACAAAAAAAACTAACACCTGCAAGACAAAGGCATAATGAGCTAGTATGAATAGCATACTAGCTCATCATGTAATACTCCCCTGAGATTGAATCCCTCTCTGTGGTGCCCATACACAGCACTGGCTGGCGTAATCACTCCTGGGGCTTACCTCTGAGTATTGCGCCTCCGGCACTGTGATTGCCCGGAGCCGCTAGGACGTCACTCCTGCGCATGCGCGCAGTAATGGCACACTCACTGAAGCAACGGCACTAACGTGCCATTGCTTCAGTTTGTGTCAGTGCGCATGTGCCAATGACGTCGGCACATGCAAATACAGGGGATATCTCCTAAACCATGCCAGTTTAGGAGATATCCTGGGTAGCTACAGGTAAGCCTTATTATAAGCTTACCTGTAGCACAAACTGGTCTGTAACGGCTTACAACCACTTTAATTACTCTACAAGAAGGCATTGACAAGGAAGACGGCTTGAAAGCCATTCAGGGGACAAGGATAGACCAGCTATTGCTGAGGTAATCCTGGCCTGTTGGTACTGAAGTCTTTTAATTCTACATTACAAGAAATTGGGGTATTCTTACTTAAGGAAATATTCAGGATTTGGTGCTTGGTATTTCCATAATTAAAGCAGAACTACAGTGCATCTGAACACCACAAAGCAAAAACACAAATTAATTCATTTTTAATGTTCAAAGCCATTTATTTTTCTGAGAGATCACTTTGAAAAACACACCCTAGCATTTCTGGCTGTGGGCCATCTTAAGGAAGGGCAGATCATGTAGCATTTTCTTCCGAGAATCCATCTGCCCTTAGCTCAGGCCTGCTGGAAGTAAGGAGTACTTAGATGAGATAACCCTTCCTCTCCTCCTGAAGATTCCTGGTATGTATGGCATCATTTGTCTAGGCCTGGAAAACAGGAAGTAACTGAATAAATGTAAAAAAAAAAAAAAGTTGAGAACAAGTAAATATGATATTCTTTCCTATCTACTAATGCTAGTTGCACAAGGATTAAAAGTAGTCAATGTTGATTGAGAGAATGAAGTTCCACTTTAACTTAAAAAAATGACCATTATTCTTTTTATAATGTCTACTAGGAGATAGGTACATATTCGATTAATATGTGCTTGGAATTGTTCCCTAGCAATGGATTATTAAGCACCAGACATTTTTTTCCACATTAGACTGAAAATGACTAGATGTCGTTCATATCTTCAACATGTGACCAATAGATAGAATTGGTCCCAGTAGAGTTTTATAACCTCAGATTTTACTACATTTTTATCTTACTGAGTGTATATTGTTTAAAATGATCAGAAATCTGTAAAAGCCAGTAATAGTGTAATATAATACAAAATGCACTATGGACATGGCCATTTGAATCCCTCACTGAAATAGAAAGCAGGGTCAGATTTTCTAACTCTTTTCAGAATTTCTCTATAGAATAAATAATAGATTTGCTATCCAATGGAAATTTAGGAATTACAGCATTCATTTAGTGTGCTAAACAATGCCATTATCCTCAGTTTACAACAGATAATACTGGGCATGTTTTAATTTAGAAACAATATAATTTGGCAACCTTGTTTTTCTTGGTCTTTGGGCTATGGCCTGCTCTTTTTCCTTTAAGCTTTTAATGTTTTTGCTGTCCTGTAGTAGTATTTGATGCCTAATTCTTTTTTTGTCAATGTTTGATAGTTTTTATAGTTTATCATTGTATCTAAGGCAGGTCATACATTTTGTTTTCATTAATCCAGCGGGTTGAATGAGAAAAATTACCCAATTCCCCAATCCACACATTCAAGGTGGGTGAGAGAATGACTCTTTTTGTGCCATTGTGTTCTGACAGCAGGGAGCCTTCCCCGATCTTCAGAACACATTGATCGGTGTTGGCGGCTATAGTTGGCAGCACTGATCGCTTGGGAAAAACCCACCAGCCTGTTTGAACAGAAGTTGATCAGTAGAGCAACAGTCCCTGCTGAAACGGATGAATTTCAATCCATGTAAGACCTTCTTAAGTGTAGATGGGTAAAACGTATACTCTGTAATTTATAGATTTTGGTAAATATTTTCAGATTCTGTTGACGCAAACTGAGGAATATAGTCTCATACAAACTGTTCTAGAATTCATTGCATAGAAAAAATGCTTTCAGTTTCTTGATGACATTAGATTTGATGAGGATATTAGGCTAGGCGCTGTTTTAAACTCCCATATGCCCTGGGTAGTGATGAGCCGAACAGCCCTGTTTTCTGCTCTACAGGGGTTCACCAAACTTCGGGTTGCTGAACCTGAACTCCATTGAAATCAATGGGAGCTGCCTCTGTCAAATAAAATTATAAACTGTGGGGGTATGGTCTGGACGGCGTGCGCACGCTTGTTATGAGAGCTCTGGGTGGACCGGGCACTGCAACACCCAACTGCTACAGAAAGCCACGATCCATGTCTGGGAACCGGATACCTGTCCTAACTACTGGGGAGCCTCGGACTGCTGAGATTACTGGCTACTTTCTCTGCCAACAGTCATCCTCTCAACCGGCTCCCACACCCACTGCTACATCCAAGATGGCACCGCCGCGAGTCGGACCATCCAGCACCTCTGATGGCCCTCAGAAGCGTAAGTGACTATGACAGGTGAGCCTGTCTTGCACCACGCCCGGCATCTCCCATCCTGTCACCGGAGCTGCCGCGTGCAGACTCCCCCATGGGCTCCACTTTTTCCCGGGCTTCAGGGAACAGCACGAGGGGGATATCAGGCACTCACTGGCAGAGCTGCCCACGCGGCAAGACATCCAAGCAATGGCTGCATGCATAGTGTCTGCTCTGTCTAGGGAGATCCATAATAATAAACAGCAGATGGACACAGTGGAGGAGCGGGTAGCTACCTTGGAATCCTCCACGTCTACAGTTGACACCCAGTTAAAGGCCCTGGAGGCGCATCAGGCCACATACCTCTATCATCTAATTGACATTCAGCTCAAAATTGATGACGTAGAAAATAGGAACAGGAGGAATAACCTCTGTCTTTGGGGTATACCAGAGGCAACTATGGGGGTTGACCAGCGTGTAACAGTGACTGACATTCTTAACCAGCTCCTAGACAAAGCACCTACAGCGGATCTCGAGCTGTGACTGGGTCCATCGGGTGCAAGGCCCTCGACCCACCCCTTCAGCCTCAGCCTCTTCCGCTCCACCCAGGGATGTTCTGTGCAGGGTGCACTTCTATGGAGTTAAGGAAGAGATTCTATGTAGAGCATGGATTAAGGGGCCTATTGACTTTGATGGCGCTGTTGTGCGGGTCTACCCAGATATCTCTCGACAGACCCGTATGATGTGGGGCATGCTTCTCCCCTTACTGGAAGTCATCCGGGACATGGGGGATACCTATGGTGGGGTCATCCTTTCCACCTTATTGTCCAGAAGCAAGGTTCCTACCTTTCTACCTACGCTCTTCTGACCAGCTTCAACCACTGTTTCAATCCCTTGATAGACCCATGTACCTGATTGGCTGGAATCCCTGCTACGGTTTGATCCTCCAGGCCCACATTTTCCAAGACTGCAGAGGATCCGCAGGGCGCAATCCCGTACGTCCAGCAATGAACCACCCAGACGCACCCCAGCATCCTCGGAAGGCTAATACACTGAGGGTACCCCATTGTCATATTCCTTGGCAGTGGGATCCCTGTCTTCTCAATAGTTGGTTGTTGCAGTTCAATGTAAAGTGATGATGTCTCAGTCCAGTCTTCTAGACCTTGAACTCACTATTGGATCATTGTTTTTCGTGGCAGTTGTGTGTTCTGGATCCATCTTTTAATACATGCACCACCATCTAGTGCGGTGGTTGCTCAGGAACAAACAATGAAATGACCATTACATACCAATAAACATTTGTACTCTACTCAGTGTTAGTATCTTTTTATGCATCACTATTTGCCCGCTAGTGGGCTCCCCGCCTCAGAGACTGGCCATTTCCTCACCCCTTTTTCTTTGACGGGTGTGACCAGAGAAGATCTTAGGTCACAGAGAATTTTTTTCGGGGCCTGTTAGCCCCCAATGTTTGACACGGCTGGGACGTGGAACTCATCGAGTAGACTCATTAATGTAGCTTGGTTCTCGTCAAAGGTATGGGATGATTAGATCGGCTTTGTTGCCTCTTTAAAGGGCCTCCTGGTGGTGGCATGAGCGGGTTCCCAGGACCCCCTTACGGTTTTTACAAGGGATCCCCCATACCCATACAGGGGGAGACGTACGACCATATACCTTGCCTATACACATCCGATTTTCTATCTCCCAGTTTTAGTTCCATTGGGGTCCCTTGGACCAGCCTGGATTCACCACCTGGGGGCTAGGGTTTATGTCCATCAGTTGGTCTCTAGCTACCTTTTCAGTTGCAGTGATATATATTACCTGTGTATATGTATTTGTTTTTTGCAGAAGTACTTACAGGTGTCAGAGGCCCATTCTCTGCATGTCTCTTGCCTCAAAACAGTTGGCTATGCGGCCTCCTACGCTCTATCACTGGATTGATGGGGAATATCTCTGTTTCCTTAATCCATAATAATGTTCCTTTTAACGGTGTCTATTATTCTTATCCATGTTGTGGTTCTCCAGTCTGTGCACCTCTGCTGTTTCACCTCCTGACCTTACCACCACCCCAGTTAGGGTTTTCCCCCTGTAGAGTAATTTGTCCTCCCTGAGGGATTTGGTACATGTTACCTTTAGCACACTTCCCTTTTTCATTACCCTTCTCCTCCCCCCTCTCTATATGTCCTCTCCCTCTTGTGTTCCCTCTCACTTTCCTCTCCCCTTTTCCCCAACCCCCCTGTCATCCCACTCCCGGGTTTCATTCTCCCCTCCTTTGGGAGGTATACCTGAGCACCGGAATGGCATTGGGCACCATTAAATTCACCTCTTTCAAAGTCAGGGGACTTGGTGTTCCTGAAAAGCATTCCAGACTCCTAACGGACCTGGAAAAAAAGCAAGTCGCAGGTGGTCTTTCTCCAAGAAAAGTATTTCAAACTCAACCATGTCCCTCATCTTTCTAACAGAGCTTTCTCTACAGACTACCACAGTCCTTCCCTAATTCCAAAATCAAAGGGGGTGAGCATCTTGCTGGCGAACACGGTGCCCTGGTCATTGTCCACAATACAGCAGGATCCAATGGGCTGTTTCCTTTTTGTAAAAGGGGAAAATCGGTGAATTGATGGTTGCAGACCCCTTGGGGGTGGGGACCGGTGTGTGTGTGTGTGGAGTGCTGCGAAGATTGATGGTGCTACATGGGTACCTTAAATATATAAAAAATAAATAAATAAATAATAATATAGTGGATGGGCATCTTGATGGGACACAATGTGCAGGGATGGGGACAATTGTGGGTGCTAACTCAGGTTGAACTGGATGGACTGGTGTCTTTATTCAACCTTACTAACTATGTAACTATGTAACTATGGTTACTCTGGCCAATGTATATTTAACTAATGTTGATCATCTCCCCTTTTTATGAAGCTTGATACCTGCTCTTTTGGAGTTTCAGGAGGGAACCCTGATCTTCGGGGGAGATCTAAACTTTGCCATGGACCCAGCCTTGGATGTCTCTAGGGGTATATCTCATCTTTCATATTCCCGCCTTAAATGCATAACGGCAGAACTATTCACGACCTTCTGCGAATTTAAAAGTCGACGAGAACAGGTCTGACTTTACATATCGAATGGGACACAGCAGGGCTACCCCCTCTCTCAACTTATATTTATACTGACGTTGGAAACCTTCCTCTACACGGTCTGTGATGATCCCAACATCTCCGGTTATTGTAAATACTCGGGTGACCACAAGGTGGCATCGTTCACTGATAACCTGATCTTTTTTATTACAGACCCACTTACCTCTCTACCAAACCTCCTAAAGGCTCTACAGGTGAATGAGACTTTGTACTATTTCAAAATAAATTTTGGGAAATCCTCTGCCCCTACCATCTCTGCGGACCTTGACGTGATCCAGAGTCTCTGGCATTCTTTTCCCTTCCAGTGGGCATCTGCGGAGATTAAATACCTAGGCACCAACATCACTTCTGACCCATCTAAACCATATGAAACCAATTTTGAGCCACTTCTTATCAAACTGAAGGAAGACTTTCTGCACTGACATTCCTTAACCCTGACATGGTTCGGCCATTGCCATACTCTCAAAATGTCAGTGCTCCCTCGAATTCTCGTTCTACTGCAAGCCCTTCCCATATGGCTCTTGCCTCTTTTCTTTCGCACTATTGCTGTAAATTCGTCGGTCATCCTCATTTCCTTTTCTTTTGTGTTCCTTCCCTGGTCTTGTTTGCTCCGCTTTCTTTCTCGTTTCTCCCTGTTCTCCCTGCTCCAAATTTCAGATTACTAGATAAGTGGAACCCTCTGTATTAGGCATGTGCAGTCAGGTGAGACAGGTGAGGCAGAGCCTTACCTGCCATGAACATTATAAAATAAAAAAAATAAAAAATCGAGCTTCATGGGTCTTAGCTCGGCAACCTGAGGTCACAGAGGTGGCCTAAGTCATACCCCACCACTGGTAAAAATTTGGGGGTCCTACGACCTATGGTTCCAGAGATACGGGGCTCCTTGTGCAGCCTGTCAGAAGCTACATACAGAGCGACCAGTTTAAATACAAGCTGGCACACTCTGTTTGCAGCAGACTGAGAGGTTGAGCTCACAGTGCCTCTCACTTCTTGTCAGAAACACTGAGCTCAATGAACAGCTTAGAGTCTTGGACCAATGGTAAAGTACCATTAGCCCTAGCTGTCCAATAAAAATATTGCAGTGGTGGCACGCCTCTCACTATAGTGTCATAGAAGGGGCATGTGTCTAAAACACAAATGGTCCATTCCATCCCAGCCCTCTAAACTAGAAGGAAATAACATGTGTTTCTGTGTATAAGATTTTCCCTCAATACCATGTTTTTTCTCACACAGTTAAAAGGGAGAATGAGAATCTGCTGCTTTTCAAAAGGTACTGTTATAATCAAGCTAAAACATATATTATGCTATATGTTATACGATAATAATGTATTATTTATCTATTTACTGTGAAATTACTGGTTTGAAGTTATAACTCATATAACTTATAAATCAGAACTTCCAAACATTATATATAGATAGAAATTTTTTACAGATTACATGTTTAGAGTTACAGAGGAGGTCTAGTGCCAGAATTATTGCTCTCGCTCGAACGACCGCGGTGTATGTAACCTGTGTGTATCTGGCTCTGATACTAGCCAGTGCGTCACCAGCCACTGACCTCACCGCACATGCCTGCTCTGTATCACTCAAGTAGAGAGAGAATTAAATGTAACTGTGGCGCTGTTCTGATGACTAATTGGTGGTGAACTAGCAGTGTGTGGTAACAGTATTTTGTAGGAACTGCATGGTGTTACAACCCCTAATAATTAAAAGGTAGTAAAAGAATATAAAGTGACTAATTTCCAGAGTAATTTATCCATTATAAATAGCATTTACATAGCATTTACTTGATGTTACACCCTCTGGTGCTTAAAAGATAGTGACAGTGTATAAAGGGACTGATTTCGCAATAAGTGATTTGCCCATGCAACTAACGTCTACCATATGATACTGGTATTTGAAAAAAGGTATAAAGTCATGACAAATGTATCCATTAAATCGTATCATACATAATAAAGTGCATAAGAAAAAAAGTGCTTTAGTAAAATGATGAGGGGGGAGGGGAGAGGGAGAGGAAAAAATTGCTGATATACAAATTGATAAAGTGACTTGTGCTCAGAATAACAAGTGCTTGCTGTAGAAACAATATTGCTTTAAATAGTACTATTGTATGCACAAATGGTTCCCTGCTTAAAAAGAATTGTTCCTCTGATAAAACAATATTGTTAAAATCAATCTTCTTATTCCAGTGCTGCCTTAGTGATAGTGCTGCTTATTCGTGCTCCTACTGTGCAAACACTCACCGAATAGCACCACAATCAACCCCAATATGTACAGAATGCATTAAGCACGATCTGGAACTGCCAGGAACTACACAGTGGCAAAGACTGTGACCGCGCACAGTCACCTGTAGGGGTGAGGCTATTCGGTGAGTGTTTGCACAGTAGGAGCACGAATAAGCAGCACTATCACTAAGGCAGCACTGGAATAAGAAGAATGTCCATTTAAATAATTCTTCTGGGAGGGATGTCTTCAAGGGGAGTTCCACCCAAATGTGGAACTTCCGGTTTAAGCACTCCTCGCCCCCCGACATGTATCATTTGGCATGTCATTTTTTCGTGGGACTTCCTGTCCCACTTCCTGCTGTCCCACTTCCACTTCCTGCTTCCTATCTTCGGCCGCCTAGGCGACTCCTCCTCTCACCCACAACTCAGGTCCCAGAAGATCGGCTGGCCAATAGGAGAGCGAATGCGCAGTGCACGCCCGGCCATGAAGCCGTAAGCTATCACGGCCGGGTGCCCACAGTTACCATGACGGCGCCGAGAAGAGGAAGGGGAGAGGAGCTAGCCTCCGGGCGACCACATCGATGGACCATGGGACAGGTAAGTGTTGGTTTATTAAAAGTCAGCAGCTATGCTTTTTGTAGCTGCTGACTTTTTAAAAAAAAAAAAAAAAGGATGGAACTCCGCTTTGATGCTCTTTGTTAGCGGTTCATATGTTGAAGTTTCTATTGATGATGTACTCAGATGTATCTTTTTAATGTCTGTATTTTCTATGAATCTTTATACAAATAAAGGAATTACAAAAAAATATATATATAAAAAACTAAAAATGGCAATTTTCTTTTTTGATTTTTGTATTGTTTCCTTTACGCCCCTCATATATATATTTTTGCAGTGATTTTTATAGCACTGACCTAAACATGTGGGGTGCATTGCCAGGGGGGATCCCCTACCTTGGGAAAGCACCTTGTCCTCATGTTGGTGAGGACAAGGGTTTCTACCCCACACTGATTATGGAATTACAATGCTGGGCTATGTCAGGTGTAGAATTTGTCAAATGTTTGTGTGTGTTTATTTACAACTATATTTATTTTTTAAATATATAGGTGTCAGATCATTGGAACATTGCAGTCAGTCAATTTTGCCACGTCACCTACTTCAATCCACAGGATGGGAAAATGCAAAGCAAAATGAGGAGGGGGCCCATTATAATTATAACAATAGGATTATTATAATATATTACTATATTGTATATGGACTTTAATAAATCTCACCATCCAAGTGCAGAGTAGAAGAATACTGTGTTAACTGTTTACCTTTCAATTTTGTTTGGTTCACTGAACATTTGTAATCCACCCTTTTGAAATTTAAAATTATAATAATAATAATAAAACGTATTCACAAAAATACCTTTCTCTCCATTCCAACAATGTTCACTCTGCAGACCTGCATGGGGTCACTTTCTCCTGAAAACATATTGCTCCATTTATTACTGAAAATAAAAAAAGAATTAAAAAAAAAATTAATGTGTGTGAGCCATATTAAGCAGCTGGAATTAGGCTCACCAATAAAGGATTATCTCCCGGTTCAATCTGAACATAAGTTTGGACCAAACCTTGCTTGTTCAGGCATTCATCTGAACACTGGACTTTATTTTAGTGGGTTTTTATTCCTTCTTCCATGGTGAATGGTTGTTAAGGAAGCAGCAGTTGCCAGCACCCACCGCATTCTTAGCAGCCAGTAAACATTTTATGCCCCATTAATTTACTGTCGGTAATCTCTGGCCATATCAATAATTCAGGCACGTCAGGTCTGCTATAAATTTTAAAAAGGTATTTCACACAAAAAAACAATCCGCATCTGGTTGCAGGTGACGTGGCAAGTGCCAACCCGCATCTGAAGGCAGGTGACGTGGCAAGTGACAAGCTACATCTGAAGGCAGGTGACGAGACAAGCTGCTTCTGAAGGCAGGTGATGTGGCAGGTAACAAGCTGCATCTGAAGGCAGGTGACATGGCAAGTGACAAGCTGCATCTGAAGGCAGGTGATGTAACAAGTCACAAGCTGCATCTGAAGGGAGGTGACATGGCAAGTGACAAGCTGCATCTGAAGGCAGATGACGTAACAAGTCACAAGCTGCATCTGAAGGCAGGTGATGTGACAAGTGACATTCTGTATATGGTGGCAGGCGATGTGGCAAGTGACAAGCTGCATCTGTTGGCAGGCAGCGTGACAAGCTGCATCTGTTGGCAGGCAGCGTGGCAAGTGACAATCCGCATCTGATGGCAAGTAACGTGGCAAGTGACAAGCTGTATCTGGTGGCAGGCGACAGTGGCATGTGACACACTCAGGGCTCCCACTGATTCTGCATTATGGTGAGTTTAACTATTTCATTTTATAATAAAATGTAATAAATGAAATAATGCGCTTCAATCATCCTGACACCATATCAACTATGGTGCCATGATGATTGAAGCACAAACACCAGTCATTGCCCCAATAAATTGCCTGCGAAAACCTTTATTTTCTGGCAGCGCCCCTCCCAAGACTAGACTTTGGATCCGCCCCTGGATCCCCAGAAAGCACACCAGACCTTTATCTCAGCATGCTGCCTGGCAGGCCAGAAGAGAGAGTGGGAAAGGGTACGCCCCCCCCCAAATCATACCAGGCCACAACCACTGGGCCAAGGTTGTGGGCAAGAAAATCTTATACACGCATGCTCAGATAAGAAAGGGTCTGTCTATTTTTGGGAATATCCCCCTTTTTTTTTTTTTTCATTTTTATGTGGGGGTTTTCCTCTAATATCCATCAGACACGGAGGGTCTGGTATAGAATTTGGGGGGACCCCAAGCAATTTTTGTTTTTGTTTTTTGCATGAGGTTCTCAAGGATAAGGGTCTGGCATGTATTTTTAGTGCTTCTCCCATGCCTTTTTTTGTGTAGGGAGCCAGATTAACATCTATATCCGAACCTTATCTACGATATGGCTCCGTTCACATCTGAGCGATCTGTGTCGTGGGTGGAATCGCCAAGATTCTGTCCGTGATTCAAAATAGCAGCAAATCATGGGACGCCCTTGTGATTCCCATCACTTCCAATGGCACCCAATTTTTTGGGCGAAAGGCGTCCTGAGATTCCGTTTGCATGATTTTACAGCGATTCGTCGGGCAGAAAAATCGCGCCTTTTTAAGGCCCTGGGCTTTACGTTTACCAGCTTCAGACACCCTGTAATGTTCTATTGCAGTATTTATGTCTGTAGTGTCTGGAGGCAGACCACAGGAGACATACTTGCTGCATCAAATTGCATATTTAAAGCGGAGCTCCAACCAAAAGGATAACATCCGCTTGTTTGCTTTCTCTACCCCCCGCTGCCACATTTGGCACCTTTCGGAGGCAGCGGGTACCAGTTTGACAGGTACCCGTCTCCACTTCCAGGAGACCTTGCCACAGCCCCCCTCCTCCTTCCCTCGCCGGGCCATTCACAAAGCACAGCGCACTTTGCGCATACGACACAAGGCTTCACTGCCGGTGTCCCGTACAAGAAATGGCTGCAGCAGCACCCAAGAGTGGATTAAAAAAAAAAAAAAAAAAAATCGGCTGGGGTGCCGACACCACAGGATCCCTGGACAGGTAAGTGTCCTAATATTAAAAGTCAGCAGCTACAGTATTTGTAGCTGCTGACTTTCAATTGTTTGGTGGGGGGGGGGGGCTGTAGCTTCACTTTAACATAACAGGAACAGGAAAAGATGGCTCCAATAACAATACCAAAAGGGAAGTCTAGGTATTTCCCCCCTCCACTCATCCTTGGTGCAGCACCTCTACTTACTTATTGCTGCTATTCTAAATGCATCAGATACTCACCTAAACTAGCATTGACGTGGAATGCAGGGTCTTGAGTTTTCTATCTTCTTCTCAGTAGAGAAGGAAGACCCTCCTTTGAATGTCCATGTCACCGCATAGTTAACATGGACGCCTTCCTTTGTCTGTCCAGTAGTGGAGTCTTCTTACAAACCAGAGAACTCTAGTGCCATGATGACATCACCGACTGGGTACAGACTGCAGCTATGGAACACCATTCATTACTCCCTAAAGCAGGGGATACAGATGGCGAAATAGGGGAAATATAAAAACTTAGGAGGTATTTTTTGCGAATGGCTGAGAGCAAAGTAGAATGAAAGAAGGCATGACATTGGAAGTGCTATGCTTGGAGATGGGCTTTAACAAACAAGCTTCAAAATGCCATTATTACATAACCCTGTTGATGGTAACACACCATGTTCACCACAATAAGCTACAATTTTGTTAACCCTCATGTAACCTTTAAGCTCCCCTTTCTCTTTGCACTGATACCTCATCAATAGGGTAAGATAAGGCAACCTGTAATAGATGTTAGGTGATCTGATAAGGATTATGTTTAACCTGAAGGATTATGCAACACAGCTAACATTAACTTTAAAGCAGATGGTTAGGGCTAGCAAGGATTAGCATTAGGATTGTCAGAGCTCCAGATGTTAGAGTAAGGTTTGTTAGTGAAAGGCCCGTGAATGCAAAACCCTAATTAAATTTTTCAAGACAAAATCACTGCAAACTTGCACATCAAGATGATCTTCTATAAAGAAGTCTAGCCCCAGCTAAGTACATATACATGCTCGGATGCGGTCTAGTTAATTTTAAAAGGCTGTGCCAGGGTTTCTCAACTCCAGTCCTCAAGGCGCCCCAACAGGTCATGTTTTCAGGCTTTCCATTATTTTGCACAGGTGATTTGATCAGTTTCACTGCCTTAGTAATTACCACAGCTGTTTGGTAATTCTAAAAAACATGACCTGTTGGGGCGCCTTGAGGACTGGAGTTGAGAAACACTGGGCTGTGCTATATTCATGTAGCACTGTAAGGCTGGGTTCACACTATGTATGGCTGCGGGGCAAAGCAGGGGTCCGGTGCGTCCCCGTTCACCGTTTCAGGTCCGAATTAGGTCAGAATTTTTGGCTGAATTCGGACCTGAAAAGGAGCCAAAGACGCACAGGACTCTTCTGCTGTGCGCTCTGCGGCCACCCTGTAGATGTGTGAACCGGCTCCATTGAGGAAATCCGCATCCAATTCAGAATAGTGTGAACCCAGCCTAAAAGTCCTCTGCAGCTGATAGGTGATGTAGACCTTTTTTTGTTTTGTTTTTACCAGAGCAGGGCCCAGGACCATACCTCACAACTGTAACCGATTTCCAGGGACCGTTCCTCATTCGGAAAAAAGTCCCTCTGTCCCTCTTTCCTCCTCATCTGTCTCTCATTTTGGTCCGATCTATATAGTTGTATATAAAATGCACTATTTTTCTATAAGCAAGTGTTTTACAGTGCTCAACCTTTCATCTAATTTCTAATTTGCTGTTCGTAAATTTCAGTAGCCAACATAAAGGAATTGTAGTGGTCAAAATTGCACTTGTGGGTTTAACCATCATTTTTATTTTTTTGTATAATTCTCCTTTAAGGGAACGTGGCAGGGAGTGTGTCCTATGCCTACATACTTTTGGTAATAGGTGACCCTCTTTACCATTTCAGAAATTTAGGAGGTATGCCCAAGACACTTTTTATATAGTGGTGTCTATTTGTCTAATAAACCTCCTCCACTGGTTCCACCTTCTGTGTGATGAATCAAGTAAATGTATTAAGCACCAATGACAAGAGGATGACAGATAAATACTTCACCATGCAGGGTGGCATCTTCCTGGTAATATGTTTTACTACACCCTGAATGCAAGGTGCAACTGCAAGATTGAAGAAGTTTCATCTTTACCAAAATCACTCAGCAATTTTCTCTTGTCTGGAGTGAGTAGGAACAGGTGAGAGCATTTTCAGCACTTTACGTCATAAAGTCTTCTGTGTAACATTGTTCATGTTAGCTAAATGAATTTAAAAATACAGCATAGCATATAAATATTCAGCAGTTGACGAATACCACATTTTAATCACTACTAATATCAATGTAGCATTCTCTATCAATAGGTAGGTGCTAGCAATGTTTTTATTACTAGGTACTGTCAGTCAGCACATCAGCAAATTTAGGCAGGCCTATGCCGCAAGCTATGCCTGTCTGTTTTGATCTGGGGGCTGGGAGTGGTCAGAGTAGCAATGGGTGTGGCCACCTGTGCTCTAGTTCTGAGGCACATCCCCTGCTTCCAGGGAGAATGTTCTGGAAGAGAGGCAGGGCCTAGAACTAGAGTGTCAGGCAGCTCATGTGGGAGCCCTGACCAATCCCCAATTGGTATTGGCAGGGAGGCGGGCCTCCTATATAAGCTGAGGTAACATGCCACTGGGGGAAAAAGTCGGCTGAGTGAATTGAGGAATGGAATTCTAGGCATCAGCAGGAGGGCACCCCCATCTGGGGGGGGGGGGTGCGCTGATCGCAGGAGGAGGCCCAGGGAGAATCTGTGAGGGAACTTTGCCTCTACACGGTCATTGGCATTGTCTTCGTGACCACGCGGTCGGTGATAAAGAACTGCTGGAGCAGAAGGGGCAGATGAAGCTGTCGGAATGTATGGTCCGTTCAAGTTCCTCATCAAGGTGAAAGGTCGGTGAGTGTTACCACAGTGGAGGGCTGAATGTGCCAGGAAGTCTGTGAGGGAATTTTGCTTCTACACGGTCATTAGCAAAGTCTTCATCATTTACACGGTGAATGATGGGGAGTCCTGGATCAGAGGAAAAGACTGTGGGGATCTGTGTCAAATCGATGTGGCCTGAGGGCACAGGATTTGCAAGTTTGGGCTGGTTGGGAACAGTAGTCCACCATCCAAGATAATGCTTTTAAACTACTGGGCCTCCGGGGAGAGGTAGGCCTCAGGCCCAGTGGCAGCGAGCAACCAGAGCCTGCTAAGGGACTTATTCAGAGTGGGTCCTTCTTGCCTTAATAGAAGTAGATGTGACATTGTTCAGAATACGTTTGTGCAGGAGGGGAACATGAGGAGAAGCTTTGTGCAGGAGGAAAGAAGTTTCTGGGAACATCATTTCTACATGGTTAGAAGTGGTGTCCTCATTCTCTACACGGTATTGAATGAGGAATCCTTGGAAGCAAATAGTCTGCGGGAGTAGAGCAGAGAGGAAGCAACAGTCTGCATGGAAATGCAGGAGGAGAAACATAATATTTACAGATGTACATCATACCTTCTGGCTCTAAATATGTGCTAAAATGTATATTCTTTAAAATATTATGGCAATTAATCGATTCTATGGGCATCCCATATACCCTTTTCCCATCCAAGTTGTACCCCCCCCAATAAAACAACAAAAACAAAACCAGCAAAAAAGACTGTTCATTGTCTCTGCAAGTGATGTATGAAGTCTGGCAGCGAGGTGAATTGGTGGATTGTTTGTTACTAGCGGCAACTACATCGCTACATCTATTTTCCTATATTTAAACACCCATCAGCATGAAAGCCATTCCAGGCAGATTTTTCTGTCGCTTGACAGTGTCTGTCTAAAACCTAATGCACATAGGCCGAATGCTGGGTGACATTGGCCGGTTCAATAAAAACTGGCCGACATTTGGCGTGTGTGTATGACAGCTGGTCCGATAGAAGCCGGACGTTTAGCCAGCTTCTGTCGGATGGGCATGCTGGAAAACCAGCAGCCAACTGACTCCCGATCAGTCAATGGCAGAGAGCACTGATCAGAGTGTTCTGGCAGGGGGCCATCCCTCTGTCAGAACACAACAGCTCAGCGAGGGAGGTCACTGTACTAACATTGGATTGTTAGTACAGCGGCTCTGACCAGAGCTGTCAGTTTTTTTCATTCAAAATGAAAACTGCGTACTAAGCTTGAGCCTAGGTTCACATTGGTGCGAAGCCGCATTTGCAGCGCTGCACCAATTCCCAAAAGTAGCTTCTGTACTACTTTTGGTGACTTCAGGGTGAGATTTGTATAGACATCTGTGCAGGAACCCTTGCAGTTGCACTGACATGCGGGAATGAAATTGTGCAAGCTCAGGTGAACTCGCAAGATTTCCTCCCTCTGTCATTGTGAACCAATGGCGTCCCTAGGGGGGGTCCAGAGGGGGCCCTGACCCCCCCCCCCCCCCAACATTATGCTGTGCCCCACCATGTGCCCCCCCCCCCCCCCCCCAATAAAAAAAAAATATATTTTTTTTTACAAAAAATCAATGTCTAAGAGGGAGAGAGTCCCCAGTCAGCTCCTGCGGGTGCTCCTCCCCCCTCCCTCTGCTCACTGACACTGCATAATGCGAGCACTCACACAACCATGGCCGCCCGATCTGCTCCTTCCCCTGCATCCTCATTGGCAGGGAGAAGAGCGAGTTGCAGGAAGGACTCCACCAGGGCTCTCAGTTACTGAAAAAACAGACTGATTTCTCAGACCAGCGCTGTCAATAGCAGGGGCAGGACAGCAAGAGGAGGCTGGGGAACCCCACAGTGGCAGAACACCAGGGCCGGTGGCAAGACAACCTTTGCAACCCTGATAGTTCTCCCACTGCTTTGGATCCTTATATTTTCTTGGTATGCTGGTGACATATATCTCTTGTTTTCTGCCACCCTGGGGGGCCCCAATACAGTAGGAAGGGAATTCACTGCAGAACATGTGAAAGGGCCATTGTGGGGTCGTAGTAAAGGGCCCCAGGAGATATATATAATTGCATTTTATAGTTGCCCCCCTACTTTTGTCCCTGTCCCCCCATGTGCCCCCCCTAAATATGAAAGCTGGAGATGCCACTGTTGTGAACCCGGGCTTATTGTGGTATCAACAGTTATTGCCACAGCCAGCAGCACAGGACACAAGGTTTCCTCAGGTAAGTAACCAATATAATACTAACCACTGCTCTCAATATGCTATGCTGTACATTATCGAGGCTGCATTTCTGCTCTTTGTAAACTGTGCTGAGTATTACATATACTGTACTGTACTGTACATTTTCCTAATTAAAATGTCTATTGTCTCAACTGTTGCTGGTTACTAACTTAAGTAGTCATTATTTTAATATTGGTCTTCTCTAAGCTAGGCTTAAAGTATAACTAAAAAGGTAAACTTTTATTTTCCACTTTAGAGTAAGTACTAGTGAGTACTGTCCCATTGAGGAGATTTCCCTCTACTTTCTGCCCCATAGCCAAAACAAGAAGTGGGAGGAAATCCGGGTTGTCACCAGAACTAATGTCCCCATTAGAAGTTCTCCCCTCTATTACTGGTCAACCCAAATGCAGTAATGCAGTCAAATCAATGCAGTAATCAGTGTCTGTGATCACCATACAGCAGAGCACTACAATTTTATTATAGTGACACTGTACTGCTCAGGGAGGTTGCTGTTTTCTTTTTCCTGTTTTCCCCTCCAATTGCTCACTGCTGTCCCAGTGACTGCAGTAAGTAATCAGCTTCATATCACAGCTGAAACTGTTCAAAAGCTGCAGGCATGCAACCTTTGCTATAACTGTGATCTCTGTGATTGGTCACAGTAATCGCATGGTACAGGGCTGAGGGACACAGTGATCACAGAGCATGGCGCCGTGCAGGAGTGGCCGATGTGGCAGGACATACTGGTATGTCCACCTGCATCAATGCTGCTCCTGCCCATGTTTATACAATAAATGGCCAGACAGGAGCAGTGGTAAGTTGTAAGTCATTGCTCGATTTTAAGCCAATTCCTGCTGAATCGGCTGAAATTCCAGCCATAGGTGGTCCTTTCAGCACTACTGAGCTTGACAAACTGATTTAAAAAAATTGAAGGAACTGGGTGGAAAATTGTCAGCTGAACAGCGAGTGCATTCAGCTGCAGTCATCATTCAGGTATTTAGACAGCTGCTGCTGTTTAGCATGGATGGGGAAATCTATATTTGTATGGTTAGCTTTCACCCTTTCGCCTCCAGGTTCGTACGTCATACAGACCTGATAGTGGGGGGCTATACACATAACCCTTTTTGAAATGGACAGGCAGATAAGAGCATTCGTGCGGCGGCGCTGCCACCCGATTGCTCTCACACATCCCTGCTACCGCCGCCGTGCCCCGCCATGCTTGCCGGGTTCCACTTGCCCATCAGCGGGCTCGAGAACTCCATAGCAGGTGCTTGCGCCTGGAGGGTACATTGAAGAGCGGACACACGTCCGCTCTCCTCACCTTCTTCTTGTGACCCAGAAAGCAACGTTTCTGACATTACTTCCCGGTCAAGCTCTCGTGTCCCTGGCTAGCTCAGCTGGGAAATAATGTTTTGCAATGTGATCTGCATTGCAAAACATTTAGTGGAGCACAGGGGATAAAGAGAACCTGTCACAAAAAAAAAAAAAAATACACCAAGGACAGAAAATCCCCCCCCCCCAAAACATTTTGAGTCCACCGCACATATACACATGCACAAACGTAAGCGCATGTGCTGGGGTGCCTACTCGTGAAATAGAGCTGTCTTTTGGTAGTATTTAATCACCGCTGGGTTCTTTATTTTTTGCGCTATAAAGAAAAAAGACCGAAAATTCTGTAGAAAAAGGCATTTTTCTTTGGTTCGGTTATAAAATTTAGCAAATTAGTAATTTTTCTTCATATATTTTGGCAAAAATTTATACCGCTACATATCGTTGCTAAAAATAACCCAAATCGGTGTATATTATTTGGTCTTTGTGAAAGTTATAGAGGCCAAAAGCTATGGTGCCAATATCTGAAAATTGATCACACCTGAAGTACTGACGGCCTATCTAATTTCTTGAGACCCTAACATGCCAGAAAAGTAAAAATACCCCCCAAATGACCCCTTTTTGGAAAGAAGACATTCCAAGGTATTTAGAAAGATGCATGATGAGTTTTTTGAAGTTGTAATTTTTTCCACAATTTATTGCAAAATCAAGATTTTTTTTTTCTTTTTTTTTTTTTCTTTTTTTTCCCCCCCACAAAATTGTCATATTAGCAGGTTATTTCTCACACACAGCATATGCATACCACAAATTACACCCCAAAACACATTCTGCTGTTACTCCCGAGTATGGCGATACCACATGTGTGAGACTTTTACACAGCGTGGCCAAATACAGAGGCCCAACATGCAGGGAGCACCTTCAGGCGTTCTGGAGCACCCAGGCAAATTCTGACATTTCTCTCCTACACGTAAAAATCATCATTTATTTGCTAGAAAATTACATAGAACCCCAAAACATTATATATGTTTTTTTAGCAAAGACCCTAGAGAATACAATGGTGGTCGTTGCAACTTTTTATCTCACATGGAATTTGCGCAGCAATTTTTCAAACGTGTTTTTTTTGGAAAAAAACAGTTTTGTGCTTTAAAACAAAACAAAACAGTAAAGTTAGCCCAATGTTTTTGCATAATGTGAAAGATGAAGTTATGCTGAGTAAATAGATACCTAACATGTCACCCTTCAAAATTGCACAGGCTCGTGGAATGTCGCCAAACTTTGCTACGTAAAAATCCCCATAGGCGACGCTTTAACATTTTTTACTGGTTACATGTTTTGAGTTACAGAGAAGGTCTAGGGCTAAAATTATTGCTCTCGCTCTACCGATCGCAGCGATGCCTCACATGTGTGGTTTGAACACCATTTTCATATGTGGGCGGGACATAAGTATGCGTTCGCTTCTGCATGCGAGCACGTGGGGAAAAAAATTTTACTTTTTTTTTTTATTGTTCATTTTACTTTATTTATATTAGTTTGACGCTTTTGTCCAAAAAATAAATTTTTTTGATCACTTTTATTCCTATTACAAGGAATGTAAACACCCTTGTAATAGGAATATGGCATGACAGGTCCTCTTTACAGTGAGATATGGGGTCAATAAGACCCCACATCTCACCTGTAGGCTGGGAAGCCTGAAATTAAAAAAAAAAAAATCCTCATTTTGATCGTAGCGGTGAGTCGGTAGAAGCACCTGAGGGTGGTGGGAGGGGGGGGGGGGGGGGGACGTCCCTTCTCGCCTCCCGTAAGAATGATCAAGCAGTGGAACAGCCGTTATGATCATTCTTATAGTGTAGGGAATCGCCAGGTGAAAAAGCTGATATCTGAATGCCGCTTGTAGCTGCAGGCATCATTCAGATATCCGCGCACAAAGTCAAGGATATTGTATGACGACCGGCGGGCGGGAAGTGGTTAAAACACATTTTTTTTTTTAGCACAAAGTTGTCCATTTATACAATATTTCTAACACATAGCATGTACATACCAAAAATTACACCCTAAAATAGATTCTCCTACTCCTCCTGAGTACGCGATACCACATGTGTGAGACTTCCACAGCCTGGCCACATACAGAGGGCGAATACAGCCGAGTATGGCTGAGCATGGCCTAGCTGGGTATCATCGAGTATGGCTGGGTATGGCAGAGTATGGCTGGGTATGGCAGAGTATGGCTGGGTATGGCAGAGTATGGCTGGGTATGGCAGAGTATGGCAGAGTATCACCGAGTATGGCAGAGTATGGCTGGGTATTGCAGAATATTGCGGGGTATTGCAGGGCATTACGGGGTATTGCAGAGCATTGCGGGGTATTGCAGAGTATTGTGAGGCATTGCAGAGTATTGCGGGGTATTGCAGAGTATTGCACAGGGAATTGCAGAGTATTGCACAGGGAATTGCAGAGTATTGCAGAGCATGGAGGAATGGCTGAGCATGGATGGAAGGATCCATGGCTGTGACTGCACATGTCACAGAGCAGCGCTGTGGGCACTACAGATGCAGCCCACAGCGCTGCTGCCATCCAATCCCTCCCCCTCTGTACCGATCGGGGGAGAGGGGAGAGAGGAACCGGCATCATGACATGATGCCGGTTTGTTTACATGTGATCGCTCCGTCATTTGACGGGGGGCGCACAGGAGCCGTTTTCTGGGATCACGTCATAGTACGTGCTCCCAGAGTTATCCAACCGCCCTGCAGCCGTCATTTGGCTATGAGCCGGTTGGTAACTGGTTAAACATATGTGCAAAAAAAAAACGCAAAAATTGCTCTGGCAGTGAAAGGGTTAAACGAAGTGCAAGTTGATTTGCTAACAGAATAGAGACTGAGCTTAGTACAGAACATAAAGCATGTCAATCAACCAATCATGTGCCAGCAAAAAGGAATGTTTTTTTTTTTTTATCAATTTTTATTATCTTAAAAGAAAATTACAAAGTACATTATAAAGTAATCTAGTCAGCTTCCAGGTTTTATTGCCAAAGCTTAATTGAACAAGCTGAAAGGGGTTGTAAAGGTGTTTTTTTTTTTTTTTAAAAATAACAAACATGTCATACTTACCTTCACTGTGCAGCTCGTTCTGCACAGAGTGGCCCCGAACCTGGTCTTCTGGGGTCCCTCGGCGGCTGTCTCAGCTCCTCCCCGCAAGCATTTACCACCTTCATGCGAGCTCTCTCGCACGGTGGTGAGTGCTTGCGGGCGCGCTCCCGTGATACAGCCGGCGGCTATAGCCGCTCGCTGTATCACTCGGCCCCGCCCCCCGGCGCGCCGCGTCATCGGATGTGATTGACAGCAGCGCGAGCCAATGGCTGCGCTGCTTTCAATCCATCCACTGCAGCCAATCAGCGGCCAGGGTGAGCGGAGGAACAGATGTCGGGAACGCGAAGCTGACTTTCGAGGCGTCAGGTAAGTAAAACGGGGGGGCTGGGGGCGGCGGTTCTGTCAGAAGTTTTTTCACCTTAATGCATAGAATGCATTAAGGTGAAAAAACTTTTACCTTTACAACCCCTTGAAGTTAGAAGCTGATTGGTTACCATGAACATCTGCAAAAGATTCTGAGTGCTCCAGTTTTAGTAAATCTACCCCAGTGTTTCTTCTAACATAAGGTTACATATGGGTTTTTATACATAACCTTATCTAACAAGGAAGGTTTTTTAATAATTTGAACTGTTATGTCAGGACCCAAGGGAAAGAATAGAACACCAACATGACTTTTTAGTACAGTAAAAAATATCTGGGGCATGTTTCTTATTACCAGAGATGGCTCCAGGCCAAAATTTTTGGGGGTGCTGTAAGAAAAATAGAGAAAAAGAGAGAGAGAATAGCGCCTCTAGTTAAAACTGCTTTATTCAATGCGGTAAAAAATAGTAGCCACCTACATGTCAACAAGGAACAATGCTCTCTGCCAATGACTAAAGACAGGCTGCGGATGGAGCACAGGCTGGTGAGTAGGGGTGAGCCGAACACCCCCCGGTTCGGTTCGCACCAGAACCTGCGAACGGACCGAAAGTTCGCACGAACGTTAGAACTCCATTGACGTCTATGGGACTCGAACGTTCAAAATCAAAAGTGCTAATTTTAAAGGCTAATTTGCATGGTATTGTCCTAAAAAGGGTTTGGGGACCCGGCTCCTACCCCAGGGGACATGTATCAATGCAAAAAAAACTTTTAAAAACGGCCGTTTTTTCGGGAGCAGTGATTTTAATGATGCTTAAAGTAAAAAAAAAAAAAAAAAAAAAGTGAAATATTCCTTTAAATATCGTACCTGGGGGGTGTCTATAGTATGCCTGTAAAGTGGCGCGTGTTTCCCGTGTTTAGAACAGTCCCTGCACCAAATGTCATTTTTAAAGGAAAAAATCTCATTTAAAACTGCTTGCGGGTTTAATGTAATGTCGGGTCCTGGCAATATGGATGAAAATCAGTGAAACAAACGGTACCCCCCAGTCCATTACCAGGCCCTTTGGGTCTTGTATGGATATTAAGGGGAACCCCACACCCAAATTAAAATAAGGAAAGGTGTGGGGCCACCAGGCCCTATATACTCTGAACAGCAGTATACAGGCGGTGCAAACAAGACAGGGACTGTAGGTTTGTTGTTAAGTAGAATCTGTTTGTCATTTTGAACGGGGACATTTTTAACGTGTTTAGCTCCAGCCAAAATATCTTTAAGCTTTTTGGAAAACATAGGGAAGGGTTATCACCCCTGTGACATTTGTTTTGCTGTCTTTCCTCCTCTTTAGAAGATTTCACCTCACTTTTTGTCCCAATGACAAATGTTTTTTGAGAATTTGGGGTTTTTTGTGGAACAAGGATTGGAAAGCATCAGTGGAAAGGAGAAATGTTTTTCCCATATTAACTCTTACAGGAGAGAATTTCCCTTCCTAGGGGTAGATTTCATCTCACTTCCTGTTGTCTCCTTCCGTTTGCAAGTAGGAGTCGTTTGTAAGTTAGATGTTTGAAAGTATGGGCCTGCCCTATATACTCAGCAGAAATTTGGGCCTTAGATGTTGTTGTGGCCACAACAACGCAAGCCCTCACAGGGCCCTGCTGTGAAATATTAGATCAAGAATTGTAATTACATGCCCCTGTTGAACAGGGGCAGAAAAATTGGGCCTTTGGTGGTGGTGGTGGTGCTGGTGCCACAACACTGCAACCCCTCACAGACACTCTAGTTGGAACGCAGGAACGAGCCCTGCTGCAAAGTATTGCATCAAAAATTGTAATTACACGCCCCTGTTAAACAGGGGCAGAAAAATTGGGCCTTAGGCACTGGTGGTGGTGCCCAGAACCAAAAATGTTCTTACAAGCTATCAGCGTGATGATTGAGGAGGAAGAGGATAATTACTCAGGGATAGTCACTCAGCATCAGCATAGGCAGTCTTTGAAGGGATCTGAGATTTCAAAAAAAATTATTCGGTTACATCAGCATCAGGTGCTTGGTAGCTGGTGGTGATCCAAGACTGATTCATTTTTATGAAGGTCAGTCGATCGACCGAGTCGGTGGACAGACGCACCCTGTGATCGGTTACCACGCCTCCAGCAGCACTGAATGTGCGTTCCGAAAGAACGCTGGATGCAGGACAGGCCAGTAGCTCAATTGCATACTGTGTAAGCTCTGGCCAGTGATCCATCCTCAAGACCCAGTAACCCAGAGGATTTTCGGTGGGAAAGGTGTCCAAGTCTGATCTTGCCCCTAGGTATTCCTGCACCATGTAAAACAGATGCTGGCGATGGTTGCTGGAACCGATCATACCTTGGGGCTGCGGACCAAAAAATTGTCTGAACGCATCGGTCAGACGGCCACCTTCTCCACCGCTCCTTCTTTGACTGACAGGAGTTTGTAACCTCCCAGTCTCTGGGAACGCGTTGCACAGACCTTTCTGCAAGGCCTCCCGAAGATGTTTCATCCTCTGCTCCCTCTGCGATGGCAAGATAAGGTCCGCAACCTTACCCTTGTAATGTGGATCAAGGAGGATTGCCAGCCAGTATTGGTCCTTCTCCTTGATACCACGAATACGAGGATCCTTACGCAGGCTTTGCAGGATCAGGGAGGCCATGCAGCGTAGGTTTGCTGAGGCATTTGGTCCGGAGTCCTCTGGGTCACTAAGGACGACATGGTCCGCAGCCACCTCCTCCCAGCCACGTACAAGTCCATGTGTTTCTTGGGGACTGATCCCTTAAAGACTGCTGCTGAGTGCCAGGCTCCACCTCCATACTGACACAATCTTCCTCCTCCTCCTCCTCCTCCTCGTCCTCTTCCTGTGTGATCGGCGGGCACGCAGGAACACTGTCTGGATAAAGGGGGCCTTGAGAGCTAAGGAAGTCCTCCTCTTCCTGCCTCTGTTCTGCCTCAAGTGCCCTGTCCATTATTCCACACAGCGTGTGCTCCAACAGGTGGACAAGGGGGACAGTGTCACTGATGCATGCACTGTCACTGCTCACCATCCTCGTGGCCTCCTCAAATAGTGACAGGACAGTGCATGCATCCCTGATCATGGCCCACTGGCGTGGGGAAAAAAAAACCAAGCTCCTCTGACCCTGTCCTGGTGCCATAGTCGCACAGGTACTCATTGATGGCCCTCTGCTGCGTGTGCAGCCGCTGCAGCATGGCCAACGTTGAGTTCCAACTGGTGGGCATGTCACAGATTAGGCGGTTCTTGGGCAGGTTAAACTCCTTTTGGAGGTCCGTCAGCCCAGCACTGGCATTATATGACCGGCGGAAATGCACACAGACTTTCCTGGCCTGCCTCAGGACATCCTGAAAGCCAGGGTACCTGCCCAAGAACCGCTGCACCACCAAGTTAAGGACGTGAGCCAAACAGGGCACATGGGTCATTTGTCCCTGTCGGAGGGCAGAGAGGAGGTTGGTGCCATTGTCACAAACCACCATTCCTGCCTTAAGTTGGCGTGGCGTCAATCACCTCTGAACCTGCCCCTGCAGAGCTGACAGAACCTCTGCCCCAGTATGGCTCCTGTCCCCCAAGCACACCAGCTCAAGCACCGCATGGCATCTTTTGGCCTGCGTACTTGCGTAGCCCCTTGAACGGCTACGGAGCACCGCTGGTTCCGAGGACAAAGCACAGGAAGAGGCCATGGAGGAAGAAGAAGAGGAGGGGGTGGAGGAGAGAGGTGTGTCACAATCATTAGCATTTTGGAGGCGTGGTGGCGGAACAACCTCCAACACTACTGCACCTTGTCCTGCATTCTTCCCAGCTGAAACTTAGGTAACGTCCCTGTCCATGCCTGCTGGACCATGAGTCAGCGGTAATATGCACCTTACCGCTGACCGCCCTGTCCAGCGAGGAAGACATTGCCTTCCACATGCCGGTAGAGAGCCGGAATCGCCTTCCGTGAGAAAAAGTGGCGTTTGGGTACCTGCCACTGAGGAACCGCACATTCCACAAACTCACGGAAGGGGGCAGAGTCTACCAACTGAAAAGGCAGCAGTTGAAGTGCTAGCAATTTTGCCAAGCTAGCATTCAACCGCTGGGCATGTGGATGGCTGGGAGCAAACTTCTTTCGGCGGTGCAGCAGCTGGGGCAGGGAAATTTGCCTGGTACAATCTGACGTTGGTGTACCAAAAGCAGATTGCCCACAAGTACTTGGCTGTGACACACCTAATTCTACACCTTCATTCCTCTCAGTGCAGGTCTCAAAGAGGACTGAAGGTATAGTAGGGTTGGAAATCTCAGCTGATGAGGAGCAAGGAGAGGTCCTCTTTGTTCTTTGGTGTGGGTCTTTTAGATACGCTTGCCAACGAACTGCATGGCAGGTCAACATATGTCTGGTCAAGCATGTGGTACCCAAGCGGGAGATGTTTTGGCCACGCGAGATACGCTTGAGACATATGTTGCAAATAGCAGCGGTGCGATCTAATGCACTCGTCTCAAAAAAGGCCCACACCAAAGAACTTTTTGAATAACGCACAGAGACTGCAGCGCCCTGCACATGTGGAGCTTTGGGGTGTGATGCAGTCAATGTGCTGCCCTTATGATGTGCCACCTCCTCCTCCTCCTCCTCTCTCCTATCAGGCACCCACGTTGAGTCAGTGACCTCATCATCCCCTCCCTCCTCATCACTGGAGCAAATCTGCCAGTATGCTGCAGCAGAGGGAGCATGACTGCCAGATTGCTGTCCTTCTTGGGCACCCCCTCTGTCCGTGCTCATGTTACTGCCTTCATCAAGCTCAGTATCATCATCAGAGCCTTCCAAACGCTGGGCATCCTCCTGGAGCATGTACCCAACACTGTGGTCAAACAGTTCGAGGGACTCCTCAGGAGGACATGGTGGGGCTAGGGAAGGAGTCACTGATGACATTGAGCCGAGGGAAGAGGCCGCTGCTTTGCCAGACAAAGTACCCTGGGCATGGGTGAGAGAGGATGAGGAGGATGAGGACGACTTGGTCATCCACTCGACCAAGTCTTCCGCATGTTGCGGCTCAACACGGCCAGCTGCCGAAAAAAAGGCCAAGCGTGTCCCACGGCCACGTGCTGATGAGGATGCACCGTCTCCACGACCAGCACTAGACACAGAGCCTGCTTGCCCTCTCTTATTGGCTTGTGACTGTCTACCTCTCCTTCTTGGCCTTCCAGACATACTAATGGCCTGTAGCTGCACTAAGCTGGGATATATAGATATATATATATATACTGATACTGCAGCTAGCAAAATCAACTGCCTGCCTGTTGTATGAGAACACCACCAACCTTCTACAGGTAGCTTTAGCTGAACACTGTGAGGTGGACGCACCCCACTAACTTGTAGGTTTAGCTGAACACTGTGAACAGGACGCACCCCACTAACTTGTAGGTTTAGCTGAACACTGTGAACAGGACGCACCCCACTAACTTGTAGGTTTATCTGAACACTGTGAGCAGGACGCACCCCACTAACTTGTAGGTTTAGCTGAACACTGTGAGGTGGACGCACCACACTAACTTGTAGGTTTAGCTGAACACTGTGAGGTGGACGCACCACACTAACTTGTAGGTTTAGCTGAACACTGTGAGGTGGACGCACCACACTAACTTGTAGGTTTAGCTGAACACTGTGAGGTGGACGCACCACACTAACTTGTAGGTTTAGCTGAACACTGTGAGCAGGACGCACCCCACTAACTTGTAGGTTTAGCTGAACACTGTGAGCAGGACGCACCCCACTAACTTGTAGGTTTAGCTGAACACGGTGAGCAGGACGCACCCCACTAACTGTAAATAGTCTAGCTGCCTGACTGTGGTACTAATAGGATCAAAAGAACACCAGTAATTTTCTTCAGGTAGCTGTATATACTGTAACAAGACAAGCCTGCCTGTCAGTAAGAAGATAACAGGAACGGATCTAGCTGAACACTGTGAGCAGGACGCACTGCACTAACTTGTAGGTTTAGCTGAACACTGTGAGGTGGACGCACCCCACTAACTTGTAGGTTTAGCTGAACACTGTGTGCAGGACGCACTGCACTAACTGTAAATAGTCTAGCTGCCTGACTGTGGTACTAATAGGATCAAAAAAACACCAGTAATTTTCTTCAGGTAGCTGTATATACTGTAACAAGACAAGCCTGCCTGTCAGTAAGAAGATAACAGGAACGGATCTAGCTGAACACTGTGAGCAGGACGCACCCCACTAACTTGTAGGTTTAGCTGAACACTCTGAGCAGGATGCACCCCACTAACTTGTAGGTTTAGCTGAACACTGTGAGCAGGACGCACCGCACTAACTTGTAGGTTTAGCTGAACACTGTGAGCAGGACGCACCGCACTAACTTGTAGGTTTAGCTGAACACTGTGAGCAGGACGCACCCCACTAACTTGTAGTTTTAGCTGAACACTGTGAGCAGGACGCACTGCACTAACTGTAAATAGTCTAGCTGCCTGACTGTGGTACTAATAGGATCAAAAGAACACCAGCAATTTTCTTCAGGTAGCTGTATATACTGTAACAAGACAAGCCTGCCTGTCAGTAAGAAGATAACAGGAACAGATCTAGCTGAACACTGTGAGCAGGACGCACAGCACTAACTGTAAATAGTCTAGCTGCCTGACTGTGGTACTAATAGGATCAAAAGAACACCAGTAATTTTCTTCAGGTAGCTGTAAATACTGTAACAAGACAAGCCTGCCTGTCAGTAGGAAGATAACAAGAACGGATCTAGCTAAACTGAATACAGTGTATATATATATATATGCAACACCTGGGATGCATATATATACACAATACACTGTAAGTGCAGCTAACTGACTGACTGTTCTGCCTAATCTATCTAACTCAAATCAAATGTCACTGTCTGAGAGAGAGAGAGAGAGAGAGACAATGAACGCCGGAACACACACTACACAGGGCCGCCGTGCAGGCGGCCTTATATAGTGTGGGGTGTGTACTAAATCCCCTGAGCCATAATTGGCCAAAGCCTCCTTGGCTTTGGCCAATTACGGCTCTCTGTTCAGGTGGTGCTGTGATTGGCCAAGCATGCGGGTCATAGTGCATGCTTGGCCAATCATCAGCCAGCAATGCACTGCGATGCCGCAGTGAATTATGGGCCGTGACGGCCCATATCGTTCCCATATCGTTCGCAATTCGGCGAACGGGCGAACAGACGATGTTCGAGTCGAACATGGGTTCGACTCGAACACGAAGCTCATCCCTACTGGTGAGACGCCGGTATTCCGTTGCTGCAAACGAGGGCAGAGGACCGGGATGGGATCGCCACTCATGCAGGGAAGGAGAGGGCGGCTCGCTAAACCAGCGTGTGACGTCAGCCGAGTAAATGGACACGCATTTCAGAGCATGCGCAGCGGCTGTCTTTTTCTCACGAATGTCTCCAAGTTGGCTTCACTTCTAAGAAGAGCTGCCCTGTGCTGACTGCGATACCACATCTCCCTTACCAGCTATCAACAGCTTTTAAAGGACCTATCTATGGACCCTTTGTTTTACACTTTATTTTAGAAGGTCTTAGAGCCGTTCCTGCCTGTCAATTATGGTCTATCAGGAATTCCGAGCGCCTTTCTCATATGTTTTTTTTTTCCTAAGAAAAATAGAGGGTGCTGACGTAGCGCGCAAAGCGCGCCGCAAAATTTGTGCGTGTGGGCATTGCCAAAAGGTGTGTGTGGCTAAAATGGGTGTGGCCAAATGTCAGTGATTCTTCCCGATCTATAGCTTGTAGTGTGCCACCTTTCCTTCTTTATATAGGCTAAAAAGAGCCTGGAGGTACACTGAAGAGATTGTGAAGTAAAATAAGCTCAATTAAGGCCAACAATTATAGCTCCCAGCATATGTCAGGGCCAGCAATAACCTCAAGTCAGTGGGTAGTAGTTAAGTATTAAAATTCAACAGCCACAAAGAAGCCAGAGAACCATCTAAAAACTCAGTCACACATTGATAACAGACCATGCAGTCGGGCACGTTGTCCCTGTAGTGGAGCTGCTGGTTTAAGCTGGTCTGTTACCTTCACTCTGCTTCCCTGGGTTCTGTTGAGTTTACTCCTGGATGCACACGCACCAACACTGGAGTACGTTTTCAATGCTTTATTAAACAAACGACTTAGGAAGTAGCAGAAAAGAGGTAGAAAGGAAACTCGCAGAAGAAACTCAAATATTCTCTGAAAGGGTTCTCTTGGCAAAATATCTTGGTATAAGTCAAATACTATTTGAAATGCGCTCCCCTCATGGGACACACTCCTTGCTCATCTGGATAGGCCTCTCTCACCGGTCTAGCAGCCAGTACGCAGCACGAATCAAAGTCTCTGCCACAGACTTGTTTGGGAATAAAATCCGTACGATCCTCTGCCACAGGATGTATAGATTTGCTGTAGTGAAAGTCAGTCACAGTGCTTGAACCTTTAAGCCGAGCCGGCAACACTATGCTGTATAGTTACTTTTGGATACGTCCTCCAACCGAGTCACCAGGCCCCTCTATAGACCAGCACGCTGCGTGATCTCTCCAAGACGGGTCCTCCCCTGGGATCTCCTCGGTTGTCCAGCTTCATCACACAGGACTGACAGCTCAGGACCATTCCTCGGCCACCGTGGCAGGCACCAGACAAGCCTCTGGACCCACCCATGCGCCATTGTATCGTGGGCCTCCCGATCGGAGGACCACGAGGTAGCTCCTTAAGGCATACCTGTCGGCCAGGAGGGCCAGCAGGTGGCTGTAAAACGAACCCCAAAATATGGCGTCTGTCCCATAAATACCCGGGCGTGCCTCCAGGACAGAGGAGCATCTATTCGCTTCAACGCGTTGCCTTTCCAACCCTGACCAGTGGTAACAGCGACACCAACCGGTCAGCACGGAAACACCCACAACGTAAGCCAAGCTGGAACAGAGGCAAACTTTTAACCTTCCTAACACACAATTTACTAAATTTACCTAACATGCGGTAGATTACAAATCTACCAGCGCTACATCCCATACCCAAAAAAACTACAAAATGTGCTAAAGGTAATTATCACCACAATGTATGCCACAATAATTCAAAGAAAGCAGTAAAAGCATAAAAAGTATCAATAAATATATAAATTAAATATGTGCTAAAAACGATAAAAGTGTAATCTGTGCATGCATATAAAGTGCAATACAAGTGACCCCTATTAGAATTTCACATCAACAAAGTTACTTAGAATTGTCTGCAAGCAGATTGAATCCTCTGCAAGCTATTAACAGCTGCTTCCGGGCACCATCACCCACTGGGTGAGAAAAAAGGTAAGGTAGTGCAGTATCATGTTATTTGGCACAGTGCATTTTTGAAAAGTAGTGCATGCACTATTTTTTTGTGCAGTCTGATGCGATTTGCAGCCAAATAGGCTGCAAAATCGCACCACCCTGAATTGCACAGAAACTTAGAGCAAGCTCCTTTGAAAACTGATTTACGTGCATTTTGCTTTTCAGAAATGTTTCCACAGGTGGTGAGGCGATATATTACTTCTTCACTGGCTGGTTTAAACCTACAATGGTTGTACTACCAAACTGCAATTGCATGCATTGCACGGCAGTTATAGCTTTGAATCAGCCTTTTCACAACCGGTCAAACATTCTTAGATCACTTTTTAGAGGAACAGTGGTGCCTGCTCCACTTGTAAAACAGCCCTTAGCTGCATTTGGCTGCGGTAACCTTAGAGCTTCTTTATATGTGAGATTGGGGTTGGTAAAATCTGGTGCTCGAGTCACACTTTTACCTTCCTCAATCCCTACCCCCTTTAGCTGCAGAGGCAGCAGCCAAAGGTGCACACATGCCATGTTGTGCCCATATAGCTGCTATTGTGCCCACATAGCTTTTACTGTGCCCTATTATGCCCACTGACCTTAACTTCTTGCAGCACTTGCAGCTGTTGTGGATTCCACTACCAAGAATGAGAGGCAGAGTGCTATTGGCATCATTCCACCTGAACTATGGACAAGGAATTGGCTCATGAGGCAGGCTTGATGTTCCCATGGCCACCTGCTCCCTCCAGCCCTGCTTCTCTTGTTCTATTCACAATCAGTGACAGAAGGTCGGCAAGCCCATGACCAATCTACCAGTCACTTGGATGCGATCGACTGGTAGATCGTTGTCCACGGATTGCCAACCTGGGCTCAAGTTGCCCCCCCCCCCTCTCTGTGTACTATGGATAGATTCATGGATTGCATGAATCTATCCACAGTCGCTGTAGCCACCACCTATTTAGGCGTCCGGCCCCTTTCCAGGCGCCTGAATTACAGTGTTGGGGGTGTTTTTGAAGCACCCGATTAGAGCCATAGGCGCTAATAGGCTTCAAAAAAGGTGCATTGCAAGCACAAATCATTGCGCTCACAGTTAGGGTTACCACCTGTCCAGGATTCACCCGGACAGTTCAGGTTTTGAATCATGTGTCCAGGTTTCAGTCCTCCTAAAACCCAGACACAATATACAGACAGGAATGTGGCTCAGAACAGGGCCTGATAGGAGGGTGAGGGGGCACTATGCACGCCACGTTACTGTTTTCTTTGGAGCTCACAAAGGTGTCCCAGGTCTATTACAATCCTCTAGTCACTAGTGTTTTTCCAAAAAATAAAAAGTGTTCGGGTTTGGCTTGAAGAAAAAGTGGCAACCCTACTCACAGGTGTGTTAGCAAAGCAACTAACACAGAACCGCCTCTCAGCCAATCAGGAGGCCCGGATGTAATACCAGGCACCGGCGATCCCATTGGCGCCAAGGAATACAGGAAGAAAACACGCATGGAGGAGTCGGAGGACACAGCATCCATCGCCGTGCTACCATCCCACAGCTCGCTGCCTGACACGCCACCACGATGGGGTAAGTGCCGAGCAGACAGCGGGCAGGAACAGTGGCTGCATATTATGGGCACAAAGGCTGCAATTGATGGAGCACAGTTGGCTGCATTTGCTGTGATTATAGTGGGTGTGGTGAATGCATGGAGTCTGGGGAATGCATGGAGTGTGCTGTGAGTATAGGGGGTGTATGAGGAATGCATGGAGTGTGCTGTGAGTATAGGGGATGTATGAGGAATGCATGGAGTGTGCTGTGAGTATAGGGGGTGTATGAGGAATGCATGGAGTATGCTGTGAGTATAGGGGATGTATGAGGAATGCATGGAGTGCGCTGTGAGTATAGGGGGTGTATGAGGAATGCATGGAGTGTGCTGTGAGTATAGGGGGTGTGGGGAATGCATGGAGTGTGCTGTGAGTATAGGGGATGTATGAGGAATGCATGGAGTGTGCTGTGAGTATAGGGGGTGTATGAGGAATGCATGGAGTGTGCTATGAGTATAGAGGGTGTATGAAGGATGCATGGAGTGTGCTATGAGTATAGAGGGTGTATGAAGGATGCATGGAGTGTGCTGTGAGTATAGAGGGTGTATGAAGGATGCATGGAGTGTGCTGTGAGTATAGGGGATGTATGAGGAATGCATGGAGTGTGCTGTGAGTATAGGGGGTGTATGAGGAATGCATGGAGTGTGCTGTGAGTATAGGGGATGTATGAGGAATGCATGGAGTGTGCTGTGAGTATAGGGGGTGTATGAGGAATGCATGGAGTGTGCTGTGAGTATAGGGGGTGTGGGGAATGCATGGAGTGTGCTGTGAGTATAGGGGGTGTATGAGGAATGCATGGAGTGTGCTGTGAGTATAGGGGGTGTATGAGGAATGCATGGAGTGTGCTATGAGTATAGAGGGTGTATGAAGGATGCATGGAGTGTGCTGTGAGTATAGAGGGTGTATGAAGGATGCATGGAGTGTGCTGTGAGTATAGGGGATGTATGAGGATGCATGGAGTGTGCTGTGAGTATAGAGGGTGTATGAAGGATGCATGGAGTGTGCTGTGAGTATAGAGGGTGTATGAAGGATGCATGGAGTGTGCTGTGAGTATAGAAGGTGTATGAAGGATGCATGGAGTGTGCTGTGAGTATAGAGGGTGTATAAAGGATGCATGGAGTGTGCTGTGAGTATAGAGGGTGTATGAAGGATGCATGGAGTGTGCTGTGAGTAAAGGGGGTGTATGAGCAATGCATGGAGTGTGCTGTGAGTAAAGGGGGTGTATGAGCAATGCATGGAGTGTGCTGTGAGTATAGGGGGTGTATGAGGAATGCATGGAGTGTGCTGTGAGTATAGGGGGTGTATGAAGAATGCATGGAGTGTGCTGGGAGTATAGGTGTTGTGGGGAATGCATGGAGCATCTTTATTTTAGATCGTTTTCTGCTGTTTTTAAAAATTTTAAGTGATTTTTTTTTAAGGGGGTGGGCTTGCCTAGGGCACAGCATAGTCTAGCACTGGCTCTGTTTGGGTACTGTAAATCAGGCACTCCTGATCTGGGGGGGGGGGGGGGGGGGGGGGGGGGCAGTCTAATAATTGCAGTGCCAGTGCCCAAGGCAAATTAGTGATGGGAAGTCCAGATTTTTTAAGTGAATCGGTTCATTTCAAACTACTCACTGAAATGAACCGATTCAATGAATCGATTCTTCAGTTCACTTGCTGAGTCTACTGACAGGCAATGAACCAAAGCTCTCACTCAACCTTCTTAAATGATTAGAATCAAAAGAATGATTCTTCACAGAAGGTTGGCAGGTCCTGGGGACGTTTACTTGTATTTAGTTCCTTGCTCAGAGCACAATCCTATTGTTGCGTCAGACTGTCAGACCACAATTTGTCAGATTAGCCAGCCCAGTGTCATCAATTTTGATGACGCACAAAAAGCTGTGTAAATGAAAAGCGGGTTTTTGTGCATGTGAACCTCATTCTGATGGACCAACTTCACAGTTAACATTGCTAGCCATCAGATTTTTCCGTAGTCTTTACAGCGCATGCACAGGAAAAATTATCGGATTTTACTACCGTGGGTGGGCGAAGTACCCATGGTAGTAAAATCCAATTGTTAGGCTCCTTTCACACTTGTGCGACTTGAAAGTCGTGCAATTTTTGCCACGATTTTTAGCGTGACTTTGATGCGATTTGAAGCAATACCTATGTAATCTTGAGGTCTCTGCCTCAAGTTGCATCAAAATTGGACCAAAGTAGTGCAGTGACTACTTTGAAGTCGCTGTGACTTGAAGACGCACAGATATGACTGGTACTCATTGGAAATCTACCACGTCATGCGACCTTGTAGTCCCAAGTCGCAGGACAAGTCACACAAGTGTGAAAGGGGCCTCATTATGCACTGTAAAGTACTGGGGGTGACTCACGGTTCTTTCAGTGAACTGTGTTCTAACAACTCATATGGTTCTTTAACTCAGTAACTTGTATGATTCTTTAACTCGGTGTACTGTGTACTCTGTCTTGACTCGTTTTAAGTTTGTATCCAGTTCCTGAGTGTCACTGTGCCTTGAGCATGCTGATTGGTTGCAGGGAGGGGCCAAGCTCTCTCACTCAAGGATCATATTACCAGGCCTGCTCTGCTATGCTAGTATTGAGTGCATAGTGAACTGTTTCAAACGGATCAGTTCACTCAAATGAATCGATTCAATCAGTTCACTGAAAAGAATCCATTCAAAAGAACGATTCGTTCATGAACTGGACATCACTATAGTGAACTGTTTCAAACCGATCAGCTCACTCGGATGAATCGATTCAATCGGTTCACTGAAAAGAATCGATTCAAAAGAACGTTTCGTTCATGAACTGGACATCGCTAAGGCAAATCAGAGTGCCAAGATCACAGGACAGGATTCCTCTTGCAGCAGATCAGACTGCCTGCTGCTGACATAAATCAAATAACAGGACTACAGAGTGGAGTCTCCCTCCCCCTCCACAGGCTCAGCAATCAGCAGCAGCTCCCGTATAAAAAGAACAGCCAACCATCCTAATTCCTCCTCCTCACCACAGCCTGCCTGCATAAAAGAAACCCCCCTCCTCCTGTCAGAGGACGAGCACTGCAGACTCAGCTCTCTGCCTACAGCAGCTCTGCTCCCTCCCCAGCGGTCTACCAAGGAAACAACCAGCAGTCATCATACCTTCCTTGCTTCTGGGCTCTCACTCTCTCTGCTCCACCCCCTTCTTTCTCGCACTAGATGAAGAGGCACCAAGTGACACAAGGGCTTTTAAAAGGTACCACCTCTGCACAACATTCTGAATCAATCTGCCCCCCTCTCAGCCGGTGTCTTGCCGAGAAAGTTCCCCCAACGCATAAGGACCACCCTGTACTACGCAGGCACAGCGCAAGCGACTACGGAGCCGCTGAAAACCTTGAGTCAGCTGTACACGGCGCCTGCGTCCAGGTTCAAGCCCCACCATCCAAGTGGACATAGAATAAAAAAGTGCCGAGCGAAGAGTGGTGAGCGGCCTTGTTACAGGCGCCATGTACAGCTGACTTACAGCTATTCAGACTTCGGCTATTTCCAGCGGCTCGTACTGCGCCTGCGCAGTACAGGGTGGTTCTTACACCAGGACTAACTAAGCATCAGCGGCTATATCCTTCCTCCTCAAAAAGAGTCCCCAGCCAAATTTCAGACAGGATTCACAACAGGTACAATATTATTTAAAAAAAAAAAATAGTGTGAATTTTTATGCAAAAAAACCCTCAGTGGAATTTTTGGGGGTGCTATGAGCGTGCTTGAAGATTTTTTTTTCTTTCTTTTTTGGGGGGGGGGGCTTCAGCGCACCCACGTGGCGCCACCCCTGCTTATTACCTGTAGCTGAGTGATCTTGCAGAAAAAATTCTTTGCTACTGTTTGACATAGCTAGTTATGTGTGATTACTTACTTTTAAGCTAACTGAAGTACATTTAGTGCATCCTCCAAAGAAAGAAACTTATTTTTGAAACAAGTTGGGTTATTCCTGCTTGATTGGTCCATTAGACCAGTGGTCATCAACCCTGTCCTCAGGGCCCACTAACAGGCCAGGTTTGCAAGATAACTGAAATACATCACAGGTGATATAATTTGCTGCTCAGTGATTGCAGTATTCTAGTCGGTAATACATAAAACCTGGCCTGTTAGTGGGCCCTGAGGACAGGGTTGATGACCACTGCATTAGAGACTATTGTATTATCAACAGGCATTGTGGAGTATCATGTCATTCTGGTGCAAAATAACTTTTACAGCCATGACTTGTTTTATCAATATTTTATTGTTGTTTAAATTAAAGTTTTTATAAATTCTTTTATATTCAACTTTTTCTACATGTCTTTTAGATACGGATTCTGAATAGGAGTAACTTTTTTTTCACTATTGATCAGCTGTCTTGCTCTAGATCAGTGGTTCTCAACCTCAGTCCTCAAGTACCCCCAACGGGCCATGTTTTGGGAACTTCCCTTCAGGTTTCTTGGCTGTCGCTTGGCAACTTAAAGTTTTAGCTCCCTCCACAAATTTTCTATAGTATTAAGTTTTGGAGACTGGCTAGGCCACTACATGACCTTAATGTGCTTCTTCTTGAGCCACTCCTTTGTTGCCTTGGCGGTATGTTTTGGGTCATTGTCATGCTGGAAGACCCATCCATGACCCATCTTCAGTGTTCTGGCTGAGGGAAGAAGGTTCTCATCCAAGATTTTACAACACATGGCCCTGCCCATTGGCCCCTCAATGCGGCAAAGTTGGTCTGTACCTTTAGCAGAGAAACAGCCCTTCTGTTCTCACAAGCTGCAGCCATTTGATAACTCAGAGGCTGCCAGTGTTTGTTCATTATAGGCAGCGCGCAGCAGACATAGAGTACACACAGGTTACGTTCGGTCCCTCTGTGGTCGCCAGTGCTTTTTACAGGCAAGGGCAATAGGCTATACAGATTAGGACACGGGGTGGACACGTTCCGCCAAAAAAAAAAAAAAAAAAAAAAAGCCCTGCGGGTAACCCTTTTAAGAACTTCTAGCAACATTTTTTTTCACTTGGAAAGCTTTCTGATGTTACCCATTGTTCCACTTTTAAAATGTGATAAGAAATTTGCTTATAACAGTTATTTTGCCCTGTGATAAGATGTATGCATACAACAGCTAGCAATAGCAGATCTTTCAAATCACCTTGTCATATCAGATATCTTAAATACCACCAGAACAGCTCAATAAAACCATTCATTAGGTTTATTACCTCATTCTCATAACTCCGGAAAAAGCCCTGAAACATTCATAAAGTTTCATTGCAGCTGTATGGGCAGAGTCCGCTGATAGAGCTGTCTTGTGTTTCCAATTTAGAGATGCTCTGATTATTGCATGTGGCCATCAAGTCACTGATAATGCCCTGGCAAGATAAATATCCTGCCATCATCTATTGCTGATTAGCACAAAGTTATTTTCAACTAGTCTGCAAGGAAAAAGGAGGAGGAGGAGTGGGGGGAGAGCTGAGAAATGTGCTGTTAAAAGCAGAGGGTGAAAAGTTTCACATCATTGTGGCTTCTGCAGGAGGAAGGAAGAGGACTAGGTGAACCGCTACAGCTGCTAGCCACTCTGGCAACAATAGAAAGCATAAACATGGACGAGGATTTGGATAAGGGATTCAAGAAGCACTGTATCCAAGGGAAACATGTGGCTATGATCGTAGGTGCGGTGGTTGTGGTGGGATTAGCTGTAGGGCTTGGGGTAGGTCTCACATATCCAGAGCCATGTAAAAACACCAATGGATGTGATGACACAACTAAGCCTTCTACACCTTCCTCACCTTCCTCCACCACTGCTCCTCCAACTTCTGAGACTTGTCCAGTTAAGGATGACAGCAGTGGGGACTGGAAGAACTTCCGACTTCCAGCACACATCCGACCTTTGCACTATGACCTGGAAATCAAGCCAGAGATGGACAAAGACACCTACACTGGCACAGTGACAATTTGGCTGAAGTTGACCCGCTTAGACAAAAATCTATGGCTGCACATCAGGGAAAGCAGGATCTCGGGGCAGCCCAAGCTGAGGGATCGCAATGGGCAAGAGATACAACTCAGTCAATGCTTTGAGTATAGACAACAGGAGTATCTTGTGATGGAGTTCACACAACAGTTGCAGCCTAATGCCGATGATGAGAAACTGGAGGACACCTACCTTCTGACCCTGCAGTTTTCTGGTCAACTCAATGGTTCTCTGGTGGGGTTCTACAGGACCACATACCAGGAAAATGGCGTGACCAAGTAATGTATTTTTTTATATATTGTGTATATTAAATTCAGGAAACCTAAAGCTAGAGTGAGAATACAAGTTTAAGTTTTTTGTTTTTTTTTTTTCCCCCTCGGCTTTGGATTGAGTGGGGAAAAAAACTCTGCCAGGTTTTTATTGCTGTTGAGTTCTTATCTGGGAAACTGTCCATCACGTTCTGTCCCTAACATGGAAATCTCACAGCAAATAAAGGGGGGCAGGTTGTAACCATTCCCAGTGTATCCCAAAAAAAAAGTTTTGTGCACAGTTCTCTTGCTTAGTTCACATCTTGGTGCATTACCGTAAATTGCGCATGTGCATTACCTTAGTTCCATGGGGTGTTATTAGGGCCATATTACATGTGTCAGCATGTTGTGGTGACATTTATTTTCAGTTGCACACCAAAGCAGTAAGAGAATACATATGTATTGCAACATGTTGCCATGCATGGTAACGTACAATTAGGTATATTAGTAGCCTATTCACTTGAATGGGCTGCCTAAATGCAAAGCATGTTGATATATGTTAAAATGCGACACACCAGGAGGCCAAAGTGTAAAGGGTCCCTATCTCCCCTGCTGCCTGGTCGCTGAACTCCATTCTGATGCTAATATCCTGCTAAAGATTCTTCTGAGACTGATACTTCTAAGAAAATGGGTGGAAGTCAGCAGACGGAACCACTGAGCACTGCAGCGGATCCAGAAGTACATCTTTCTCAGAAGTTCTGATCTTAGAGGAAACCTCAGCAGTGGATTACTTAGCATCGGAGTGGTTTTTGGCAGCAGAAGAGGTAAATATATTCTTTGCAGATATTATTATTATTATTATTATATTTGAGTAAGTGGCTAAGTCATTTTAGGATTTGCCTTCCAAGTCTACTGGAAATTGTAGTTTATCAAGGACCCTGGAGTCAATTAGTTGGCCTCTAAATCAAAATTCAGTGGAAAGATGTTTCTGCAAAACCATAAAATTCATCCAGGGGTTAAATGCATTCAAATGTCATTAAAACTGTGTTTGCATGCCAGATTAAGTTTAACAATTGGAACTCCCACAGCCACTCAGTTTTTCTAGTTTTGGATAGAGTGAGGAAGGGTTAGGATCCCTGAAATTTCATTTTTGCTTTCTGTGTCCCCACTGGGGACATTTACCTTTGCCTCCTGTACTGAAGACACAACAAGGAGTTAGCGGAAATCTCCTCAATTTGAGGGGATAATAACTCCTCCATAACAGTCAGAACAGCAGAGCATCTTTTTATTAGATTTGCCCTTACCTCCCAGTAACATTTAACATTTTCCTTTTCTTTTACTGGTGACCTTGCATTCCAGGATAGAAAGTGTAAGTGAATCTCTTCAAGCAGGACCCATGCAAATAAAACAATCCTTGGAATTCATAAAGACTGGTGCAGACAGACTTTGTGAGTGTCTCATGTGTTCTAAAAGTGTTGCAGCATGCGCCAAATTCATGTACCTGTCTAAAACTTGTACAGTAAAACCTTGGATTGATAGCATAATTCGTTCCAGAAACATGCTTGTAATCCAAAGAACTTGTATAGCAAAGCGAATTTCCCCATAAGAAATAATGGAAACTCGGATGATTCGTTCCACAACCATTTATTTATAAGTCATTCAGTTCATAGTCCATATAAAAAGATTATAGCAATGTGATTGGTTGTGTAACCTTAAAATGTCCATCCACAAATGGAAGCCTCCACAAGGGGATTAGAAGCAAAATCCAGCAGGAGCTACAGAGTATAAAAGAGAAGAGAGGCGCCTCTAAGTGTAGCAATATGTTGCTAAATGTACCTTCATTAAATGTAACCATATTGCTACACTTAGGTGCCTCTCTTCTCATACTGTGACATGACGCTTCTTGTATATCAAGACATCCATTGTATATCAAGTCAAAATTTACTAAAAAATGTTGCTTGTCTTGCAAAATGCTCTCAAACCAAGTTACTCTCAAACGAAGGCTTTACTGTACTTGAATTTGATGCATGCTGTGCCTGTTAGGAGGGGCAAAATGTGGCCTGGCCATCTAGTGCCCCAAGTGGGAAAATGTCCAGAGAAGTTGCAAGCCCCATGCATTCCCTCCTCGTCAGGAACCTTTCCTTGCCGCTAGTTCTGTCCCTACCAGGCAGGGTACCTGTTCCTACTCTACCAAGTCGCAAAATGTGTACCAAGCTTGGGATCCAGGGCTCTAAATAGGCTCTGCCTGACCCAAGATGGCTGCCAGAGTAACATGGGGCAGCAGCATCCAATGGGATAGCTTCCCCAGTGACCCAGAAAACCATAGAGCAACCATGTTCCTCCTGACTTCCTCTCCAACTGCAGTGCTGCTGCAAACGAGCATCACCTACAGTGGAAAAAGTAGACTGCACCTGCCTACAAGCTGGCCAGTAGGAAAATCTCCATAGACTTGATGGGGCTGACAGCTAATACTGTCCAGGTGGAGAACGTGAGGGATTTTTGAATTTGGATTGTGGAGGTATGATAAACATATAATTACACTTGCATTTTCCTATCTGGTAATCTTAGGCTTCTAGAATTCTACTTTAACCACTTCAGCCCTGGAAGAATTTACCCCCTTCCTGATCAGAGCACTTTTTGCGATTCGGCACTGCGTCGCTTTAACTGACAATTGCACGGTCGTGTGACCTGGCTCCCAAACAATATTGACGTCCTTTTTTCCCACAAATAGAGCTTTCTTTTGGTGGTATTTGATCGCCTCTGCGTTTTTTTGTTTTTTGCGCTATAAACAAAAAAAATAGCGACCATTTTGAAAAAAAAGGCATTTTTTACTTTTTGCAATAATAAATATCCCTAAAAAAATATTTAAAGAGAATTTTTTTTTTCCTCAGTTTAGGCTGATACGTATTCTTCTACATATTTTTGGTTAAAAAAAAAAAAAAAAAAAAAATCGCAATAAGTGTTTGGTTTGCGCAAAAGTTATAGCGTTTACAAAATAGGGGATAGTTTTATGGCATTTTTATTATTTTTTTTTTTTTACTAGTAATGGCGGCGATCAAGGTTTTTTTTTTTTTTTTTTTTTTTTTTTTTTTTTTTTATCTTGACTGCGACATTATGGTGGACACATCGGACTTTTTTACACATTTTTGGAACCATTGTCATTTATACAGCAATCAGTGCTATACAAATGCACTGATTCCTGTGTAAATGACAGTGAAGGGGTAACCACTAGGGGGCTAAGGAGGGGTTAAGTATGTCCTGGGGAGTGTTACTAACTGTGGGGGGATGGCATGGCAGCAAACTTAAAGGGACGTACGGGTACAACCCATTTGCCCAGCCGTACCATTCTGCCGATGTACATTGGCGTGCGCCGGTCAGGAACCGGTTAAAAAGGTAATTTATTTGCAGAGTGCACAGCCTATTTGCCATTATTATTATTATTATTTAAGGTACTTATATAGCGCCCTCAATTTACGCAGTGCTTTACATATACATTCACATCAGTCCCTACCCTCAAGAAGCTTACACTCTAAGGTCCCTAAGGCTCGATTCACACCTATGCATGTTGCTTTTGAGCGTTTTTGGAGGGTTTTTTTTCATGCTTGCCACGTTTTTGCGGCGTTTTTGCCGCGATTTGCGTTTTTTTTTTTTTGTTTTTTTTACAGTCTAAAAAAAAATTTAAAAAAAATTTAAAAATGCATCAAAAACGCTGCAAAAACGGTGCACTTGCGTTTTTGATGCTTGTCCATTGAATTCTATTACATGCAAAACGCTGCATTTTGCATGAAAAAAGTCCCTGACCCTTTCCAAAAATGCAGAGAAACAAAAAGGCATTGATGTGAACATGTTCCATAGGAACCCATGTTAAAAAAATTCCCGTACATTTCTGCAAAATGCAAAATGCATCAAAAAGTGTGAATGGAGCCTTACTTACATTCATATACTAGGGCCAAATTAGACAGAAGCCAATTAACCTACCAGCATGTCTTTGGAGTGTGGGAGGAAACCCACGCAGGCACAGGGAGAACATGCAAACTTCGGGCAGGTAGTGTGGTTTGGATTCGAACCAGCAACCCTTTTTACTGCTAGGCGAGAGTGCTACCCACTACACCTGTGAATCCTGTTTTTTGCAGATTAATACTTACCTAGGTGGATGCAGCATTGGTCCGATGCTGCATCTGTCCCCCGGTGCCTCTTCACTGAGAACTGAGCGATCAAACACTGCCGATTGCTCTGTTCTCTCAGCTCCCCTGAGTGCTCCGAGCTGCTTGCTTTGGTGGCACTCGGCAGAAGGGAGGGGCCAGGAACACCGGTGGGGACCCGAGAAGAAGAGGATCGGGGCTGCTCAGTGCAAAACTGTGTAAGTATAACATGGTTTGTTTTTTTTTGTTTTTTTTTGTTTTTAAATGCTTTTTATATCACTTTAAACTTTAGCTTCAGCAGTGATATTGAGATAAGAGGCTAAAGGTGCACTGTAGAAAATCAGTTTAAAGTATTTCAGTGATTAACTCCATAGGGTGCCACATCCCTGGGTAATAAAGGAAAGAAAAATCCACTGGGGGCGAGACATTAAAGGCACTTTGACACAAGTCAATCAAAGTCAGTTTAAAATATATGTACTTTTATTAGACACACATTGGTAAAAACATTGAAAGTCACCCATGTTACATTTTTTTTTTTTTTTTTGCCATGATAATGTTTTTACCAATGCATGTCTAATAAAAGTACATCTATTTTAAATTTACTTCAATTGACTTGTGTCAAAGTGCCTTTAAATTCCTGCCCCCAGGGGAGTTTACTTTCCTTTAGTGCCGGTTCACACTACAGCGACTTGTCAGACCTCAAGTCGCTGGACATAAGGAATTCCATTATAGTTAATAAGAGCCGTCTTAATGTACACTACTGAAGTCGCTCCGACTTCAGAAAAGGTTCCTGTACTACTTCAAGGCGACTTGTACCCATAGATTTCAATGGAAGTCGCCTCCAAGTCAGATCCTCATCTATATTGAAGCGACTTTACAGGGAAAAGAAAATAATTTACCCAGGAAGAGAACAGGATCAACAGTTATGTCACAAGAGCTGATTAGCTCTAAATTGGCCACAGGCAAAGTTGCCCGTCCTGGAGGCGACTTGAAGTCGCGTTGAAAGTCGTGCAGGAAGTTGCCTTGCAAAGTCGAACTGTAAGTCGGGTTGCCCCTGTGTGAACTGAGCCTTACTGTAGAAAATCATTAATTTAAATATGAGCAAAGAATGAAATTAGGGTTCCCAAATTATCAAGTATGTAATTTATTCTATAACTGGAATTCCAAAATGACAGTACTAGTACAATTTGGGCTCCATCATAAAGAACTTTATTATTTGAAGGAAGAACAAGCAGACCTGTACCTGTAATCAGTGCATCACACCGTAATGCATGGTACCGCAGCACGGGTGCATTGCCTCTGTACTTGTGGTTTGGGAAAGTGACTGTGAGCGCAGCACGCCATAAAAAAATGGCATGCATTAATGTGCATCGTGGTAATACATGGTAAAACGCATATCGCCCCAGTATGGCAAGCCTAGCATGCTATCTGTAAAGGACATGTGTAGAATTGATGCCCATTAGATTGTGTTGTGTGTTTAAAAATTCCACACCGTTTCTCATGGCTGGCTGCAGTTACACTTTCTATTTGTTCCAGGTGTCCAAGGCAATTAGCACTACATCTGGCATCCCTAGCTGGCACTTTTTAGTAGCTCTGCTGTGTCATATAAATATTTGCAGCCCTACAGCTACAAAACAACAATGGTTGTTACAAAAAAAATTACTTTCAAACAACATCATAACTAAAAGTCATTTTGCACAAAGCCTGTGATTCATAGAATGAAAACCAGACCTGTAGAACAGTGGGAAGGATCCCTTGACATTTAAGTGCTTATGCCTGCAGAGTTGCTGCTGATGAGACACAGCCTCACGCTTTATTCCCATTTAGATCTGTCATGCACATTCAGCACAAGTCAGCCATTGCACACACTTCAGTGAATTCAAGTAGGTATTCAGCTGATTTTAATTGAGGGTTCAAACTAAACCTGTTAAAAGTAGAGGTGGAGGGGGGCACACCAAGTATAGTGACTTGACAGCTACATTTGCCCATGCGAAGCAACAAATTCTTTTTAATCTCCCCAGCAGTATATATGCACCTTGCTTTTGCTCCTAAACCGCTTCATTCAATGGCTGGGTGCAAAAGGAAAGCTCTGTTTAGGCTACGAGTCGCTAGTGTTGTAGTGTACACAGGGCTTTAGACTCCTCTTTGACAACACCGGGTGACCAGGACTATCATATATAGTGAGTTTCATGCTTATCCATACCTGGAAGAACCAAGCATTTCCTTTGTCTTCCAACACACAATGGAGCAGTGGGGGAATGAAATAAAGTTATACAGTATATGCTAGGGAGAAAGAGGTAAAACAATTTAGTTGCCTTTCCCTGAATGGCCTAAAGCACTGGTCATCAACCCTGTCCTCAGGGCCCACTAAGGCTGGATTCACATCTATGCATTTTTAGTGCTTTTCATATTTGCACTACAGAACATGTTCCATAGGAAACCATGTTAAATGGACTGTAGTGCAAATATGCAAAAAGCACTAAAAATGCATAGGTGTGAATCTAGCCTAACAGGCCAGGTTTGCAAGATAACTAAATACATAACAGGTGATATAATTTGCTGCTCAGTGATTGCAGTATTCTAGTCTGCATCTCACCAAGGTAATACATAAAACCTGGCCTGTTAGTGGGCGCCGAGGACAGGGTTGATGACCACTGGCCTAAAGGGTTTGCTTCTACAGCACCTGAGTTTTTTTTTTTTTTTGCAAGTGCATACTTTTCTAAAAGTTAGTATTTGGAATAGGACACTGCTTAGACTTAGCAATAGATCAATGAGGCACTGAGCACTTCAACACGATGTGGGGGTGGGAGTCTGTGCACTGGCCCCATAAGGGTAAGTGGGTTTTTCACAGAGCTTTCACCAGCAGATCAGAATGAGCAGAATCCATGTAAAGAGGCATTATTTGTACTGAGTAGCAGTGGAAGGTACCCGATATGCACCTGTGACTTTGATTTTTGTGCCCCCCCAGTTGAGTTGTGGCCTTAGACCTATCCTGCCTTGTGAGTCTAGTAACAAAAGCAGCCACTGCGCCCATAGTAATTATGCCATTTAATATAACCAAAGTACCATTCTTAGGCCTGTCTTTCCCAAGGTTAGAGCAGAGGCAGGCAAGCAGTAACAGTTCATTCACTCAATAACCAGTCTAGGGCAGTGATGGCGAACCGTGGCACCCCAGATGTTTTGGAACTACATTTCCCATAATCTTTATGCACTCTGCAGTGTAGTTGAGCATCATGGGAAATGTAGTTCAAAAACATCTGGGGTGCCAAGGTTCACCATCACTGGTCTAGGGGATGTCTTTTAGGATTTTTATTACTGAAGAACTTGGATGAGATGTTGGGTGATATTCAGTGAATCTGGAGTATCCCATATTTGCAGGAGGACATTCCACCTTGCTAAGCCTCCCTAACAGTCCTTATTTCAAAAGCTATACCAGTCAAGACTACTCCTGTTTCTAATACCCAAAGGAAAGGCAGTACTCACAATGGCAATGGATCACTGGATGCCTCCTTTCAGTATCCACCTGGCACTCTCTTTAGTGAGGAAGAGATTAATGCTTACAATGCCACAGGACAGCCAGAACTCTTCTAACTTCCACCAGGTACTCTCCAGTGAGCTCTCCAGACCAGGTCAAGTGAAAATTTCATGGATTTCTGAACTGTGCGCAGGTGGGACCTCGATAAACATTAGCTGGAATCAGAACTGCTGCAGATGGTGGTAGCAATCCCCACCCAGATGGGTGGATTCCCTCTAGGGTTATCAACCATCAGTATATTTACTGACAGTTTGCAAAAATCTGTGATTTTTACAGCTGTCAGTTAATGTCCGTTAGAGAGATTTTAAGTCAGTAAAAGTCCTATTTTCCATTCAAGTTAATGTTGGCTTATCAAGTGTAAGAAAGAACTCCTTGACTGCTTGATGCAACACCCGCAGCCACTTATCCAGGCAAAGTTTGGAGCCAGTTGGAATTTTTATTTAAATAGAAGCAGACTGGATCCAGCGGTAGAAGGTACATGCAGCTGCATTTGCTGATTCTGCTCTTCCAGTTCCAGCTGCGCAGTGATCTCACCTGTGCTCCACCTGCCACCTCTCTGCATAGATGGGTAGCTTGGCAGCAACAGCTCCTGAGCCCATGGCCAAACGTGCCCCACGGCTACACTACTCTCTCCTCCTAAGTATCCTGTTCTGCTCTTCTGCACCCACAATTCTCTGTCAGGTACTGTCAAGAAGAGGATTTTGGGGGTGGGAGTAGAGCACTGTACTGGGAAAGGGGGCAATTTGGGGGGAAAAGGGGGCACCCCTGTACTCTGTATGCAGCGCACCCGTGAAGCCTGCACTCTGTATACAGCGCACCCCTGAACCTCTGTACGCAGCACATCCCTGAACTTTGTGCGCAGCGCACCACTAAACCCTGCACTCTGTATGTACTTAGTGCACACTGCTGGTATTTAATGCCCTCCCACTGTTAGTGCAGGAGGTGATACCACTGCTCCACTGACTACAGAGGAACCAAAAAGAACTAAATTTGCCTAACACCCTAGCAACCTAACTAGGAGGGTACTGTGTATGTGTGTGTGTATATGTGTGTATGGTTAGATGAGACTGCAAATGTTCATTACTTATTTTAGTGCCGTGTGACCACACGAGACAGACATGAGGGATCCTTTCATATAGCAATAGAAAAGGTGTGCATCTTTTTTGAATGACTGTTATGTGAAAGAAATAGTCAGTTTACGGGCCTTAAAAGTTGTGTGTTGGTAAAAATATTTAAGCACAACTTCAGGGAACCCAAAAACTCAATCTCGCAATGAGGCTGAACTTAGTACTGCAAAGGTTAACTGCTCATTTATGTCTAGAAGATGGAGAACAAGGGTTTACAACCTGTTAAAAAGAGAGAAAATGCACAGTTTGTAAGTTTAAACTGCCCAGGTACCTGCATGCATGGTCATATGTATGTAAGCGATAATGCGCTAGGTTTATATAGAGTAAATTTAATAAGTGACACAGATGTTCTGTGACAGACAGCAGCTCTCACAAAAATGTACACCTCATAACAAAAAAATCTAAATCAAATGTGTAGCGCTGTCAAAACATAACCTTAATGAATAAAGTGCAAAAAAAAAATCTATTATATTAAAATAAAGATGAAAAATGGAAAAAAAAGAGGGGAAAAAAACGTAATAGTCCAAATGTCCCTATTCAACATCCATAAAGTGAACTTGAAAAGTGTGTTGATCCAATATTCAATCTGTGAAGACACCCGGTGTGCCCGACAGGATAGATAGGGTAAATATATCTGCTTACCAGATTTTAAGACCCTCTGGGGTCTATATGCGCATTCGTGAGCTTTCACCCCTCACTACGGGGTTCAACCGCATCAGCTATCCAGCCTGCTTAATTGGATTCCACAGGTGTATCCCCCACAGCTATCACCAATCAAGGAAAAGCAAAAATGATAAAAATAGGCTAAAATGGAAACATTTGTTTGTCCGGCACCCTCCACGAGTGCTTCGACGTCACCGCTGCTCTGTGTCTAGCCTGATGTACGTTTCATCCAACCCCTTGTTTCCATATGGTTTGTAGCCTCTTCCCCCAGTCTTCCCAGCAAGACTGTCTCTGGACGATTATGTCACATGGCATGGGGCGGTTTTCTGACAAAATGAGCAACCTGGCAGAATGTGCAAAACACGGGTTACACATTTTGCCAGGTTGCTGGAGGGTCTTAAAATCTGGTAAGCAGATATATTTGCCCTATATCTATCCTGTGGGGAGCACTGGGTGTCTTCACAGACTGAATATTGGATCAACACACTTTTCAAGTTCACTTTATGGATGTTCATTATAAACGTTATTTTAGACTCCGTAACATCATCACTGAGTCTCTGTGCTTCTCTATGCAATGCAGATAGATCATAGCCGGTGGGAGGGGCAAGCAGGGTGCTGTACATTGCATCCTAAGACATCTTGGCACCCTGCCTCAATACTCCTCTTAAGAGCCTCAGCACTGATATAAAAAGTGGGCTGCCTCTTGGGAGAAGTGATGCAAATATCAAAATCCCTTGATGGGTGGATGTCCATGTAAAAGAGTGGATATTCCTAGCCAGATCTTTTTTTTTCAGCAGTCATGTACACATCTGCAATTCATTCCTATAATCAAGAATATATTGTGGCCCATGCACTGACAATGTTTTTATCAGGTGAAATTTTATGAAATCCTTTTGGCCTAGGCCAGAAACCAGGAAGCAACTGAAAGATGTTAAAAAAAAAAAAAAAAAAAAGAAAGTTTAAAACAATAAATGGCACTACCTGCCTGGAAGTTGCATGTTCTCCCTGGGCCTGCCTTGGTTTCCTCCAGGTTCTGCGGTTTCCTCACACACTCCAAAGACAAATAAAAAACATATTCGAAACATCTCACCAGTATAAGCACATTTCCATATGGTTTGTTTTTTTTGTTTTTTTAAAGTAACAGAAAAATATCAGTTTATCCTGCCAGAAATTCAGTGAGGACCTAACTCCGTGTGCACTGTGTCTGTGCTTTACTGAAATATCAACCAGCGTTACCGGTCCTGCCTAGTTCTCTTCTTTGGATTACAGCACACCTCCCCCTGTGTTATGGAGATTAGGAGAGGGGGAAGTGAGCTGTAGTCCAAATCAGGAGTGAGCAGCCTAGGGTGACAACACTGCTCCCCCACAAATACAGTAGCAAGTAAACTAGGACAGGAAGGGTATTAGTGGCAGGATTATCAGGTTAAAATAATAAAACATCTAAAGGCTGGTAAACTGCAATATATTAAATTTGTGTTCTTGGATCTAGATATAGTTTTAAGAACAAGATTATTTTTTAGTAAATTTGTCCTTTAAAGTGACATGTTATACTTACCTGCTCTGTGCAATGGCTCTGCACAGAGCAACCCTGATCCTCCCTCCTCTTCTAGGGTTCCTGCATCGGCTTTACTAGCTCCTACAATTCTCGGTGTGCCACCATTGGAAGCTGCTATGGTGGCACAACTGCTGGCTCAAGCCTGAGCCGGGCTGTGCATGTCTATAGACACTGACAGTGTGGCTCAGGCCCAACTTCCCACCTCCAAAACCCTCACAAATTACTTGACCAGGTTTTGGAGGTGGGAAGTTTTGGGGATAAAAGGTGTGATCAGGATACTGGGCTTAAGTCCTACAAATGTCATGTTATTGTCTAGATTTGTTTCCACATTTTGTCTCTCATAGTTGAGGTATACCTATGATGACAATTACAGGCCTCTCATCTTTTTAAGTGGGAGAACTTGCACAATTGGTGGCTGACTAAATACTTTTTTGCCCCACTGTACCTCTTGAAGCTTGCTAGAAACCTGTAGAACTATGGTCAAGGTTCAATAAATAAATTATTTAGCAGATGCTATGTTCAAAACATTGCTATTTTATTGCTTGTTTGCTGTTTATGAAACATCATGGCAAACTATAGTAGGGTGTAATAATAAAAAAAAAACTTCACCGAGTGCACAACAAACCTTATTTTTTTGAGCCGCTCTAAGGTTGCAATAATGTGCATTTTTCGGCTCCTTCAAGATGATCCAGTACCAGGGCCGGCCCTAGCATGGGTCCTGGTGGGTCCAATGTCCCAGGCGGCACTTTAAATAGACGGCCACTTTTATATTTCAGTTTTGTGTGCAGGGGCACCGCTACCAGCACACATCAGTCAGGGGCGCCGGAGGTGGCAGTGGGACACGCAACACCATCCTTTTCAGCTTCTCTACAGCTCACAATACTACTATTTTAAACCTAATACACCCTCACAAGCACAGGAGTAATCTTTCCTTGTCCACAATTTGCATCGGCCCCTCCTCATTGGTTGGCTGTGCGGGTAAGGGGCAGCCTGAGAAGGAAAGGGGAGTTCCGGACAAGAGAAGCGTTGCGTCTCCCGCCGTCCAGGCAGGCAGATGGTGCATCCCAGCAGTAAGCTGGGTTGTCCCTGGAGCCTGCGGCCACCCACTCAGCCTCTTCGCAGCTGCCCATTCAGCTCACGGAATGGCCGGGGGCCTAGACTAGAAGTCAGCTGACTCGTGAGGCCTGAAGTGGAAGGGGCTGGAGGACCTCGTCTCCTGATCTTGGCATAGGTGTCACTGCTGCCGCAGACACCACAGAACCAGACAGTGAGTACCACTACCTGTGATCCTGTCCCCCCTGCACTGCCGCTGACCCCCCCCCCCCGCACTGCCACTGACCCCCCCCAGCACTGCCACTGATCCCCATCCCTCCCTACTAATGCCACTGATCCCCCATCCCTCCCCAGCACTGCCACTGATCCCCATCCCTCCCTAGCACTGCCACTGATCCCCATCCCTCCCTAGCACTGCCACTGATCCCCATCCCTCCCTAGCACTGCCACTGATCCCCATCCCTCCCTAGCACTGCCACTGATCCCCATCCCTCCCTAGCACTGCCACTGATTCCCATCCCTCCCTAGCACTGCCACTGATTCCCATCCCTCCCTAGCACTGCCACTGATTCCCATCCCTCCCTAGCACTGCCACTGATTCCCATCCCTCCGTAGCACTGCCACTGATTCCCATCCCTGCCCTAGCACTGCCCCCCATCCCTCCCTAGCACTGCCACTGATTCCCATCCCTCCCTAGCACTGCCACTGATTCCCATCCCTCCCTAGCACTGCCACTGATCACTGCCCCCCATCCCTCCCTAGCACTGCCACTGACCCCCCCCCCATCCCTCCCTAGCACTGCCACTGATCCCATCCCTCCCTAGCACTGCCACTGATCCCTATCCCTCCCTAGCACTGCCACTGATCCCTATCCCTCCCTAGCACCGACCTCCATCCCTCCCCAGCACTGCCACCGACCCCCATCCCTCCCTAGCACTGCCACCGACCCCCCCCCCCCCCATCCCTCCCTAGCACTGCCACTGATCCCATCCCCCCACCAGCACTGCCACTGATACCACTGTCATATACTACCCTAGCCCGTCCATGTACTACCCTAGCCTGCCCCTATACTTCCCCTAGCCCCCCCCCCCGGAATTGAACATAATAGTATGTCATATAATTTTGCATATACACAAATGCTGTTTCCTGTAAATCTGACTTCCTGATAAATTTAATTTTAGTTATAATTATCATGATTCAAAATAATGGCCTTTTGGTGGGCATGGTTGTTGTTGTTGTTGTTGTTGTTGTTGTTGTTATTATTTTATTTTTATTTTTATTTTTTTAATGGGTGGGGGCAGCATTTCATTCTTGGACTCAGACAGCACAATGTCTTGGGCCAGCCCTGAGCAGAACATTTCTTATGTAGCACCCCCCTGACTCCCGATGGCATGTGAGTGTAGCCAGGTAATAGCTACAGCAATATCGAAGGAGACATTGGGTTGATTTACTAAAACTGAAGAGTGCAAAATCTGGTGCAGCTGTGTATAGAAACCAATCAGCTTCCAGATTTTTTTTTTTTTTTTTTTTTTTTTTTTTTAATCAAAGCTCAATTAAACAAGCTGAAGTTGGAAGTTGATTGGCTACCATGTACAGCTGCACCAGATTTTGCACTCTCTGGTTTTAGTAAATCAACCTCATTGTCTTTTATTCTTCTCTCCATCTACTGAGATATTGATGTTATGCAGCACCATTCTCCTCTGGCGAGCAGGGGGAGAGCTAAGGCCATGCAAGCCCATAGACTTATATGCAGCACGCTGAGAATCCTGTGAGTTGTAGTTTGAAACGGCAGCCATATAATGGGACAAATAGACTCCTTAAAATCCAAATCCCAAATAGGCACTGTGCAGTAAGAGGAGCGGAGAGATGATTTTTATCAAACTGCCCAGGAAAGCTTTTCCTCTTGACACCGAAGGAGTTGGCGAGAGAGCACCTCTATCTGGATATTTGTCTGCCAGTGGGTTTACTTACCAGTGGAGATCCAAGCCTGAGACTTGGAGTAAGGAGCAGAGCAGAACCGGCCACATCACAGCACCTGCACCGCTGCAGCAGGGAGACTGTAGCCTCCACTCACGCTTTGCTTCCCACCCCTATTCACCAGAGGCTTTCAGGGAGAGACTGAGGGGCCCCCCTTCTAAAGCAAGAGGTCCCCGCAGCATCCCTGGGACTGGTGAGAGGGCTATTTGCCCATTGCTGATACTGAGAGCAGGACACCAAGTGTTCCCAATCCATTCCTCACCCATACTACACATATTCCAAACCAAGACTGCACCTATACCACATTATACTGAACCTTTACAGCATCTGAACCACATCTACCTTGCACCTGTGCAAAGACTATACCATACCTATACTGCATCCAGGTTAACTGGGACTGTCATTAAATGAACCAACACTCATAAAGGGCCCCAACGATAGCCGGAAGAAAAACATTTAAAAAAACATATCAAAGGACTACCCCTCCTGTAATAATTATTCTGCAAGCCCCATTTGTTCCCTTGCCCCCTCTGGTAGTGTCCTCCTTTTTCTTTTGAGCAGTACAGTTGGTCTAATAACTACCATAAATGCTTTTTAACAGTATAGTTTCAGCACTAGGTAAATTAAACTTTATTATTGGTCAATGCTTTGCTACTGTTTATTCTGATTTTGATGCCAAATGTCATCTTATGTCTAGTCCTTAATCAGTTTGTATGCTAAATTGTGTTATTACCTTTGTTCCTCCATTTTATGCTTGCCCGGTTACCAACCATATTGGGTGACAATATATTTGCTTTTACTATCTGGGTTGGTGCCTGTTTTCTTTGGTATAGCACTACTATTGAGTGCTAAGTATTGCCTTCAATATTTTCTTGTGATTTTGTAAGTTTGTACACTCAAACTGGTGTGTCAGAGGGGTTGAGGTAAAGAAAAAAGGACACATCCTATCCAGCGGCTCTTATGGGGGTTGTGCTATATGAGAGACCCCCTAGAGACCGGTAAAGCTGACAATTACCCCAGGGCTGAGTACATGGCTAGAAGTGGGGGGATTGAGAAACACTGGGTACCAGTCACTTTAGTATCTTTTTAAAGTTTAAAGCCTTAATGGTTTTTTTTTTTTTTTTTTTTTTTCATTCTATGCATTGAGATAAAAAAAATCTTCAGTGCTGCAGGATCCCCCTATCCCCTCTTATACTTGCCTGATCTTGATCCCACAATGTGCACAAGAACAGCAGCTCTCACCGCTGTCTCCCTCCTCACTAGGCAGATCGATAGCAGGGGGAGACATTGGCTCCAGTTGCAGTCAATCAAATTCTGTGACGAAGGAGCAGTGGGGTGGGGCTGAGCCACCTGGTCTGCGTCAATAGAGACAGACAGGGCAGCCCAGGAGTGAGAATGCATGAAGAGGTGGTGCTTGGAGCACCGGCAGGG